>NW_018405013.1:139246-218559 GCF_002113885.1 Mizuhopecten yessoensis
TTAAAGACTTTGGTATGTCTCGGCCAGGGGACAGAACCCAAAGCCTTCCTCACAGGGGCGAACGCTCAACAAATGGCCAAAAGTGAGGCATTGTCAAGGGAGACATTAGGAAGAAGAAAGTTATTTAGAAAGGAGAGAAGAGATAAGGTCCCAAATTTAGTCGCCTCTTACGATCATGCAATTGGGGGCACCAGGTACAAGTCTTTACTGGAATGTCAGTCTGACCAGCATTATAAGTATGTTTTGGTCATTTACTGTTTTCGTTTACTGGAATGTCAGTCTGACCAGCATTAATCATGTTTTGGTCTTTTACTGTTTTCGTTTACTGGAATGTCAGTCTGACCAGCATTAATCATGTTTTGGTTGTATTGAGGACACTCCCTTGAGCACAAAAACATGTCTACACTAATTATCTGATTTGTATTTAGTAGATATAAGCCCCCGGTCTGTCCAGTACTAGATAAGTACTTATTATGTAAGTATGAATTGTGACAAGGAAATACTTCTTATATAGTATATATATAGTCGTCGAAGGCAGGCACACTTAGCAAAAGATTCTTAAAGGCTTCAGCTATACATATTAGGAAAATAAAGGCAAATTTATGAAATTTATGATGAATTTCAGAACCTAATTTGTAAACACAAATCATCATCTGACTGAAATGTCTTAGGTTGCTGGTTTGATCCCCAGAGAAAGCACACTCCTTCAAATTCCTTCCTATAACAAACTGATCCAGTTGACCCTCCACGTTCAAGGTAGTAGAAAACCCTTGGCAGGGAGTTAACTCATTCACCCCTGAGATTTCATAACGAACTACTCCAACATTTGAATTGGAAGATTTTAAATGTGTTTTCAGGTGTGAATGAGTTTAAGAATCTGGGTTGTAGTTGTCTTGGAAGGTAAAGACTTGGAAAGAGGGGGGTGGGGTGGGGGATGGGGGGTAGTGTAGAGGATGTGCGTGACACATTAATTCGACTTACTAGCTTCAGCCAAAGAGTATTTTCATTTAGCTCCCCATACCAGCAGAAGCGCATATTATGAGTACTGCCGATGACATCACTACAAAAATGACTTGACTACTGCAAACAAAGTCTGCACAGAGCTGTATGCACACATTGGGGTATTTATTAGCTCTATGCACACAAGTTCAATGGGAATGTATGAATGAATTATGGATATTATTTTACACATGTGTACACACACGCATCATACACATATGTATAGTGTGTGGTGTGTGTATGTGTGTGCACATGTGTAAAATAACATGTCTATGACATATTGATAACATTTAGATGTCTGTGACCTTTGACCTTGTAATCAGCTATCAATGATCTACAATGTAGGACAATGTTTATTCTGTGATAAAAGTACAAACATCAATATTTACGAATCACTTGCTTGAGACTTTCTTGTCCTGATAGTGTTATCCCCACATATCTACTTACATACTTACAACTTATAAAGGGTGGAGAAAGGTTTAGTCTATTTCTTCTGGATTTCTATAGATCTGTGATCGAGCGAAACCTGCCATATCAGTGGAACTAAGCCTATCCTACATGTAGCAGTAACAATTCCATGTTTTTTAAATCAGAGCCCCAGGGTTATACAACATATATATCAATTTGAATTTTTTAAAATTCAATATATAGAGGATCTGGCATGAGTGTCCATGCATATTGCATATTGCATTTATTAAACGAGTTCAATAATTTGATATGACACAAGCCTTAAGGCGAGAATCATATTAAATTTATTGAACAAGTTTAATATATTCAATATGACTTTAACACGAGTGTAAGATTCTATTTAACACATATAACAATCATAATTTGAAAAAAACCTTCAAACACAACTATTTGTTATCAGCTGACTCTATATAGGTCAAAACCAAAGTACTCCGATCATATTATTTCTGTTCCGTGCAATGCAAAATAGTTCCAGATTTGTTTATTTAAATTATGAACAGTTTAAAATGCAATGAAAATAACAATGACAAGATAAACATTTCCAATTCATCAAATTTAAATAGCTTAGACATTACATTAAAAAAAAATCTGTTTTTTTTTAAAGTTCACAATTTTGTGATGTCATGCATACGCCTCATATATCGGTTCAAGTAGTCACAACAGGCTTACTGATCGAGAGTCGCTGTCACTTTCAATGATAGTTTTTCGGATACGCTTTTGTGGTGGTTCTGATCGACCACCTTGGTAAATATTAATTTTAATGTACCCTCCACTAATCGGACTGATTAGTAATGGGTGTAGGTATTTTTACCTCAGGGTGTAGGAGGGTTTGACCTGTTAATTGTAATTGAAAGGACTTAGTATTTTTTAAGTAGCCAATGCCAGCAGATTTAGTAATGCTAATGGCGCAGGCCCTTTGAGCCTCTTTATACACTCCAACATTTTACATGTAGGTACATGATCGTGGTTCCGGCTACTGTTAAAATGAATGAATTATTCAGGTATGTTGAAAGGAATTAAACATGAAAAACAAAGAGACATTTTGTAGAGGCTGACATACAACATACATAAAATGTATATAATGGACTAGAAATAGGATTTGTTGCCTCATTTCCACCATTCCAGATCAACGTTTAGATGGCTTGCCTTCTTAGATGTATAGATCTGTAGTCAATACTTTACCCTACATAAAAAGAATTCCCAATGGTCTTGAAGAAATTAATTATTTATCTCGTACACAAGTAATTTCACTCGTTATATTTGGCCTGATTGAATGTTTATCAGCGTCTGATGCTGGCAGGTGTATTATAACACCTGGGTGGAGGCTGGGTCTCTGGTCTACCTGTAATACTGGTGCTATGTATAGAAATACGGCATACCTGTGTTAATTGCAATACAGCCAGGTACATCTATTGATTTTATAACATACAGGGTATATATACAGACCAATTTATCTCCAGAAGCAATATAGGTTCCTGTGTTAATGTCACAATGACGTCCTGACAGCAGCTTATCTTTATAGCAGAACTAGATACATATAGCAGGTAGTGTACCTGTACGGGGTGTGTTTCAGATCCTTAATCAGTGCTCAAGTTATCAGCTTAATGAGGACAGTTCTGGACATCACTTATCACTGTCGTTGGACTGGAAATCTTTTAGAGATAATCGTTAGGGTATGGATTTTTAGAAAGCAACAATATTAGTGACTTTCTGAGGATAACTTTTTCAGCCAGGGATGTTGTAAGTTTTTTGTTTGAATGAAATGAATCAGATTTTTTTCTTCTTCAAATTTACCCTTACACCTGCCCCCCCCNTGAAAATTTAGATTTTGGTATATAGAAATCCTTCCCTGATTATGTGTGATGGAAAATGTCAATAAATTTTCCAAAATTCTGTACATGGGTCCTTTCTCAGAATAACCAAAATCCCTGATAGCGCACTCCCACAACCCCATCTTTATTCTTTTGCATGTAAGATATAAGTGGGAACTGTATGTACAGGGATGGTCTCAAATGGACACTACTCACTGACACAGGTTATTCTGAACTTTCCTTCACGCTGTGCAGTAAAAAATATTTAATACAAGTCTTCGTACTTCGCCAAAATTCATATTCCTGTTTGAGGTGGAGTTCGGTTTCAGTGACTAGAGGCCGAATTTAGGCTGTACAATAGCAAAGTGGCTGAACTCATGTAGACATGTCTGTTTCAAATTCTGTCTTTAACTTGAAATCTTTCTGAATTAATTGCACATTGATTCGGGGTAATTTCCAGGCAGATATTTCTGTGGGTATGAGTCGAGGATGTGTCACGGTAACTTACAGCTATGTAATGGCTACAGACAGCTCACCTTCAACATCTGGTAGACATTAGCAGCCTCCTTGATGCTCTTCAGATACATTAAGGGATTATTTACAAATTATGAGTGGCTTAATTGTGGAATGCTGTATCGGTGCTTGAGGGCTCTACACAGACATATAGTGCTCCTTGATCATAGTACATGATAATGTGTTACTATCTGTAATCACACTTGTATATATATATCATCTGATTTGCTAGGGTTTGAAGTCTGCTATGGTGCTGAAGTTGTTTACAAAAACGTGTATACAATACCTGTACAGTGAATAAGCAGTATGATTTCAATACTTATTTCTGCAATAGTATTGAGATTGGAATACAATTAAATCTCATAAATCCAAAACTTAAAATAAGTCCATGTTGACTAAATGTTTGGATAAAACGTATCTTTGAATATTTTTGATGACAGGTTAAATTAAGATCATATATATGATATCTTTTAAGATTTCACTTGAACTTATATGTATAACATTCCTTGGCATAGCCTTTGTTTCTATTTTGATAAAAATAAATTCTGCTTCAAAGATTAATTTGTGTTTTATTTTTATGGACAATGCAACAACAGTGATAATAGTCACTAGACTTCAAAAAGATATTTTTGATCTGAAAATATCATAAATTCTCATCTTTAAAACTGTGTTCCTGGTAATATCAGTAGTACATGCAAAATAGGGGAGAGGGAAGTCTTCAATAACTGTTTGATCACAGAAAATAATTTATATCTAAAACAGTGAATTTCTAAATCATTTCAATAGCACATGATGTATGGCTATATACCATGCTTTAAACTATAATTATATTTGAATTGCAATACATAATATGCAGCTCTATTGTACGAGAGGTCATTCTTAGCACCGTCTTCCCCTGCAGAACACACACACCCGTATACATGTAGTTGGCAAAGGTGGTAGAAATTAATTGGATCTAGAAATATGAAATGGGTCTATTGATTAATTTCTATCCTTAATGTTAGAATTGTAATGACAATAAACTCTAGCATTCCTCAGATCTATTGAGGCATACCAGTATTTAAATGTACAGGTAGAGCTCTCTAAGATTGTACTAATTCCAGCTCTTCAGTAGCATTACTAATACCAATTTAAACAAAGCTGGCAGATTTATATAAACAGATAATTTGCGGAGGAATTATTTTCACATAATGTACACGTGTATGGTACCTGTGCGGTCTTTATTACTTGTAATTGGTGATTAAGGGTTGTATGTACATACATATATAGGCATTCCATAGCTACTTAAGTGGCATTTTACCGTTTGAAGCAGAATTCAAGCAGAGGGATACCATTTTGCCAGTACATGTTCTTTGTCATTGGTAAAGACATAGAGATGTACATGTAGAAATATGGTTTTACGTTGGTGGATGTCATATATTATATCAGAATTATATGTAACACCAGGAGGGGTCCTATATGGTATATGTTATACCAGGAAGGGTAGGGGTTGTAGATGGTATGTGTAACACCAGGAGTGGGAAGGGTTGTAGATGGTATATATTTGGTAACACCAGGAGGGGAGGGGTCGTAGATGGGATATATTTGGTAACACCAGGAGGGGGAGGGGTTGTAGATGGTATATATTTGGTAACACTAAGAGGGGGAGGGGTTGTAGATGGTATATGTAACACCAGGAGGGGTCCTATATGGTATATGTTATACCAAGAGGGGGAGAGGTCCTATATGGTATATGTTATACCAGGAAGGGGAGGGGTCCTATATGGTATATGTTATCCCAGGAAGGGGAGGGTCCTATAAGGTATATGTTATACCAGGAAGGGGAGGTGTCCTATATGGTATATGTTATACCAAGAGGGGGAGAGGTCCTATATGGTATATGTTATACCAGGAGAGGGAGGGGTCCTATATGGTATATATATATATATAATTATATGTTATACCAGGAGGGGGAGGGGTTGTAGATGGTATATATTTGGTAACACCAGGAGGGGGATGGGTCGTAGATGGTATATATTTGATAACACTAAGAGGGGGAGGGGTTGTAGATGGTATATGTTTGGTAACACCAGGAGGGGAAGGGTTGTAGATGGTATATATTTGATAACACTAAGAGGGGGAGGGCTCATAGATGGTATGTATTTGGTCACACCAGGAGGGGTTAGGGTTGCAGATGGTATATATTTGGTAACACTAGGAGGGGGAGGGGTCATAGATGGTATATAGTTGGTAACACCAGGAGGGGGAGGGGTTGGAGATGGTATATATTTGGTAACACTAGGAGGGGGAGGGGTCATAGATGGTATATATTTGATAACACTAAGAGGGGGAGGGCTCATAGATGGTATATATTTGGTAACACTAAGAGGGGGAGGGCTCATAGATGGTATATATTTGATAACACTAAAAGGGGGAGGGCTCATAGATGGTATGTATTTGGTAACACCAGGATGGGGATGGGTCGTAGTTGGTATATATTTGGAAAAACTAAGAGGGGGAGGGTCAGTAGATGGTATATATTTGGTAACACCAGGAGGGGGAGGGGTTGTAGATGGTATATATTTGGTAACACCAGGAGGGAAAGGGTTGTAGATGGTATATGTTTGGTAACACTAACAGGGGGAGGGTTGTAGATGGTATATATTTGGTAACACCAGGAGGGGAAGGGTTGTAGATGGTATATATTTGGTAACACTAAGAGGGGGAGGGTTGTAGATGGTATATATTTGGTAACACCAGGATGGGGATGGGTCGTAGATGGTATATATTTGGTAACACTAAGAGGGGGAGGGGTTGTAGATGGTATATATTTGGTAACACCAGGAGGGGGAGGGGTCGTAGATGGTATATATTTGGTAATACCAGGAGGGGGAGGGGTCAAAGATGGTATATATTGGGTAACACCAGGAGTGGGAGGGGTTGTAAATGGTATATGTAACACCAGGAGGGGGAGGGGTCATAGATGGTATATAGTTGGTAACACCAGGAGGGGGAGGGGTTGGAGATGGTATATATGTGGTAACACTAAGAGGGGGAGGGTTGTAGATGGTATATATTTTGTAACACTAAGAGGGGGATGGTTGTAGATGGTTTATTTTTGGTAATACCAGGATGGGGATGGGTCGTAGATGGTATATGTTTGGTAACACTAAGAGGGGGAGGGTTGTAGATGTTATATATTGGGTAACACCAGGAGTGGGAGGGGGTGTAGATGGTTTATATTTGGTAACACCAGGACGGGGAGGGGTTGTAGATGGTATATGTGGGAGGGGTTGTAGATGGTATATGTGGGAGGGGTTGTAGATGGTATATACTTGGTAACACTAAGAGGGGGAGGGTAGTAGATGGTATATATTTGGTAACAAAAGGAGGGGAGGGGTCATAGATGGTATATATTGGGTAACACCAGGAGGGGGAGGGTCAATAGATAGAATATATTTGGTAACACCAGGAGGTGTTAGGGTTGCAGATGGTATATATTTGGTAACACTAAGGGGGGGAGGGGTTGTAGATGGTATATATTGGGTAAAACCAGGAGGGGGAGGGGTCAAAGATGGTATATATTGGGTAACACCAGGAGTGGGAGTGGTTGTAAATGGTATATGTAACACCAGGAGGGGGAAGGGTTGTAGATGGTTTATATTTAGTAACACCAGGAGTGGGAGGGGTGGTAGATGGTTTATATTTGGTAACACCAGGAGTGGAAGGGGTTGTAGATTGTATATATTTGGTAACACCAGGAGGGGGGGGGGTCGTAGATGGTATATATTTGGTACCACTAGGAGGGGGAGGGGTTGTGGATGGTATATATTTGGTAACGCCAGGAGGGGGGGGGGTCGTAGATGGTATATATTTGGTACCACTAGGAGGGGGAGGGGTTGTGGATGGTATATATTTGGTAACACCAGGATGGGGATGGGTCGTAGATGGTATATATTTGGTAACAAAAGGAGGGGAGGGGTCATAGATGGTATATATTGGGTAACACCAGGAGTGGGAGTGGTTGTAAATGGTATATGTAACACCAGGAGGGGGAGGGGTCGCAGATGGTACATATTTGGTAAAACCAGGAGGGGGAGGGGTCAAAGATGGTATATATTGGGTAACGCCAGGAGTGGGAGGGGTTGTAAATGGTATATGTAACACCAGGAGGGGGAGGGGTCGCAGATGGTACATATTTGGTAAAACCAGGAGGGGGAGGGGTCAAAGATGGTATATATTAGGTAACACCAGGAGTGGGAGGGGGTGTAGATGGTTTATATTTGGTAACACCAGGACGGGGAGGGGTTGTAGATGGTATATAGTTGGTAACACTAAGAGGGGGAGTGTTGTAGATGTTATATATTGGGTAACACCAGGAGTGGGAGGGGTGGTAGATGGTTTATATTTGGTAACACCAGGACGGGGAGGGGTTGTAGATGGTATATGTGGGAGGGGTTGTAGATGGTATATGTAACACCAGGAGGGGGAGGGGTCGTAGATGGTATATGTAACACCAGGAGCGGGAAGGGTTGTAGATGGTTTATATTTGGTACCACCAGGACGGGGAGGGGTTGTAGATGGTATATGTGGGAGGGGTTGTAGATGGTATATAGTTGGTAACACTAAGAGGGGGAGTGTTGTAGATGTTATATATTGGGTAACACCAGGAGTGGGAGGGATTGTAGATGGTATATATTTGTTAACACCAGGAGGGGGAGGGTCAATAGATAGAATATATTTGGTAACACCAGGATGGGGAGGGGTCGTAGATGGTATATGTTTGGTAACACTAAGAGGGGGAGGGTAGTAGATGGTATATATTTGGTAACCCCAGGAGGGGGAGGGGTTGTAAATGGTATATGTAACACCAGGAGGGGGAGGGGTCGCAGATGGTACATATTTGGTAAAACCAGGAGGGGGAGGGGTCAAAGATGGTATATATTGGGTAACACCAGGAGTGGGAGTGGTTGTAAATGGTATATGTAACACCAGGAGGGGGAAGGGTTGTAGGTGGTATATGTAACACCAGGAGTGGGAAGGGTTGTAGATGGGTTATATTTGGTAACACCAGGAGGGGTTAGGGTTGCAGATGGTATATATTTGGTAACACTAGGAGGGGGAGGGGTTGTAGATGGTCTATATTTGTTAACACCAGGAGGGGGAGGGTCAGTAGATGGTATATATTTGGTAACCCCAGGAGGGGGGGGGGTCGTAGATGGTATATATTTGGTACCCGCAGGTCTGGGAGGGGTTGTACATGGTTTATATTTGGTAACACCAGGAGGGGTTAGGGTTGCAGATGGTATATATTGGGTAACACCAGGAGTGGGAGGGGGTGTAGATGGTTTATATTTGGTAACACCAGGAGGGGGGGGGGTCGTAGAGGGTATATATTTGGTAACACCAGGATGGGGAGGGGTTATAGATGGTATATGTAACACCAGGAGGGGGAGGGGTCGTAGATGGTATATGTAACACCAGGAGTGGGAGGGGTTGTAGATGGTATATATTTGGTAACACCAGGACTGGGAGGGGTTGTAGATGGTTTATATTTGGTAACACCAGGACGGGGAGGGGTTGTAGATGGTATATGTAACACCAGGAGTGGGAAGGGTTGTAGATGGTTTATATTTGGTAACACCAGGAGTGGGAGGGGTTGTAGATGGTTTATATTTGGTAACACCAGGAGGGGGAGGGGTTGTAGATGGTATATGTAACACCAGGAGGGGGAGGGGTCAGTAGATGACCTGGTTTGGTTGATCAATATGATATACCCAGGTGATGTGTCTTTGAGAACCTACCAGCTTTTAGATAACTGAATGTACCATCAAGTTTTATATACATGTTTCTACAACTTAATGATTCGAACCCACAAACATTTTAAAATGCTTGCAAGAAATACACACCTCGGGTCCGTGATCCTTTCAATTTTCATCTGGCAATATCTTTCAAGTGGAAATTAGACTTTGTTTATAGCACAAATCAAACAAACCCGGTCGGTTTATGTGTGAATTATTTATACCGTTTTACTCGAGTGGCCCCCACGTCAAGTGGACCTTTAATCAATTTCTCCGTCAGAAAGGGGAGATAAGATTGAAAGGGCGAGTGTTACAACCAGCATTCAGAGTGATTGACAAAATATTAATAACTGATTCATTTATGGAGCAGCTTTGTAAAACATGTACAGGCAGGACTCGAAACGTAATTCTTCAGCTCTACCTGTGTGTAGATACACATTCCTGTACCAAGCTGGGGATACCGTGTCCCAAATGACAAACATCAGATGTGAGTCAGAACTGCAAATCTATGTCACTGGTCTTGGACTGTAAACACTGATATTTGTAACATTGTACTCGATATTTGTGGCATTCTGTTTAGTATTTGTGACATTGTTCTCCGTTTGTATTGTTGCGGTGATTACGACAAGCAGAGGGTAGATCTTTGTGTATAGGGTTTATGGACCTACAAAGGCCGTTGTTTTACTGGACAGGTCCATTGAAGAATGGTATATATTTAGTAAGGATATCACAGTTAGATTTTTTTTAGCTACCTGGACCCACTTGCCAAACCTTGCCATTCATTTAATTGGTGCAAAGATTTATTGAGATGTTTTTTGTAGGAATTAAAAGAATAAATTCACCCTATCAATTGTAAAGGTAGTATTTTGTAAGATCTTTCATACAACCAGTTGTCCTAGAGACCTATCATTACAAGAGGGACCTGGATCGTGGGAAATGAGTTGAAACGATGTGAAGGACAGGTCTATCTAGTAGATGAGATAGCCTTGATCACACAAGCGTCAACAGCTAGGAATAAATACATATATATACAACACAGACATTGAAATTTGGAGCGATGTCAAATCACTACACACATACATACATTTTAGACTGGGAATAATGGAGCAGATCGGTCTGTTTTGGGTTTTCATTTTTGTAAATCCTGGTGTTACACATGAAGAAGTTGTAATGGTACTGGATTATAAGTTAACGGTACCAGCATTTTGAAGTGTAGGTATTTATAGACTGGTGTAGGATTACTCACACCTGATAAACATCCGATTCTGTTATCTACCGAGGCCTACCATTGTTAAAGAGAAGAACTTGGGAGATTGTCACATTGTTGTAAAGAGAACACACACAACAAACGTATCTGTACTTTAGATATACCTTATCAGAGCTGCCTAATGCACTGTACCAAACTTATTGACACTTTCAAGATCAGAAGAACAGACTTTTATGATTCCATATTCTTGAAAGAAAATTTGTTGGAAGTATTCACAAACCCTAAATAAAGAAAGGAAACGAATTATTGGAAGTAAAATATCTTCAATAAAACTAATTACAATTTTGTTAATTCAAAGAGAGTTGATGTTTTGGAGAAAAAAAAGAAAGTTACAATACTTTTGACTTGTACTAACTACTATGGTAAGGAAGTAATTTCTCAGCCTAGTGGTCCAGTGTACATGTTTATAACAGGAATGGAGTTACAATACTATTGACTTGTACTAACTATTATGGTAAGGAAGTAATTTCTCAGCCTAATGGTCCAGTGTACATGTTTATAACAGAAATGGAATTGGGTATTGGTGAAGTGTCAAATAATCTTTGACCCTATATCCCACAAAAGGACTTCAGCCTTTTATAGGTTTACTTGATATGATGCTGATGCTCATTTATACAGCTGGGTCGACTGGAACAGTCAGGGTAGAGAATACTTTCAAGAATAGTGCAACATCAATAGTTGCTTCGAATATGATTCCAGCCAATGACCATTCAGTAAATAGATGGACAGACTGGAAAGGAGATTCTTGTTTTAAAAAATTCAACGAAATTGATAACTTATTTAGAGATTGTAGTCCATTTCTGAGATGAACATATTGGCTGGGATTTAATTTTTCACACAACACTGTAAGCGTAATACAATAAATAATTATCTTAATGTAAAAACTGAAATATGTTAACTAACAAATAAAAATCAATGAGAGTTGTTTTACTGAGCATGGTCATCATACAGGTAAACTGTGGTAGGGACATTCTGATGTTATTTCAGGAATGTATACACTCCATTGTAGACCTGGCTACAAATTAAATACCAGTAGTAGGTTTCAATACTCAATCAGGTTTATTGGATTGTAAATAAGGGTTTAGCTGTAGTTATTTATATAGTGTTAAATTTGAGTAGTTATTTCAATGTTCCACTGTCAATAGTTGTGCACATGACTTGACACAGGCTGCTATACACACACAAAACTGTACCTACACTGGTAACAAGTACATACATTACGGTAAGGCCTACAGGTGTATGTAACGTCTACTGAGGACATTACGCCATCGTAAACCTTCGCTTAAATCACCTTTGCTTTGATAATACCGAGGAATTATTGAGATTTGAGGTGTAATTTGGTTTGTGTATGGTCCATTGCATGGGCTGTAGGGGTCGTTACATACAATGTGTATTTGAACTGTGTATTAGTGGCTATTTCCGTTATAAGAATTGGTCTTTTTAAACACTTGCTTTCACTTTGTTCATAATAAAACGGTTGTACATGAGGTGGTCATTATTTAGATCATGTTAATTGTGTAACCATTTGTTCATTATATTAGATGGTCAGTTCATTATAAGGAGGCACGGTATAGTCTAGTGGTGGGATGCCGAGCTCGTGACCAAAGGGTTGCGGTTTCGAGTCACGGCACGGCACTGTGTTGTTTCTTTTAGCAAGATTCTTTACTCCACTTGTTCCAGTCTACTTAGCTGTAAATGAGTACGTGGTTGGACAGTGCTAGAATTGTAGAATAGTAGCTGCACATGAGCACTGAAATGGCAGCACTGGCTGTATGCTCTGCAGGGAGTTTAGAAAGATATTGGCTGGTTGCAAAGGCCCTATAACCTCGGATAATAATTTGTGAACCGCTTTGAGACAACATTTGACCTATTTGAGGCACATTTATAAAATTAGAGTCCAAATGGAGCACATTTGAGGTTTACTTTAAAAATACCCCAGAAGTATAGGTACATTTTAGGCATGCCTAAAAAGTACTTTGGGCCAGAGGTACATTTTAGGCACCTTTTAGGCATGAAATAGGCATGCCTCAATGAACCTTTTTTTAGCCTGGGTGTGAGCACTGAAATGGCAGCACTGGCTGTATGCTCCCCAGGGAGTTTAGAAAGATATTGGCTGGTTGCAAAGGCCCTATAACCTCGGATAATAATTTGTGAACCGCTTTGAGACAACATTTGACCTAGGTTGTGATAAAGCGGTATATAAGAACCTCAAATTATTATTATTATAAGTGGTGGTAAAAACATTATGTGTTGGAATTTTGTCAGGATTGGAAAAGCATAATTTTGAAAATGTACGGTATAACATGAAATGTTCGTTGTGTATAAACAGTCGTGGTTTTCATGATTGCTATCGAACCCGATACCAATATATACAACAAATTGAATTGATACACTGCAGTGTGTGTTTATATTAGGTATCCTCGAAACATTGTACAGTACTTTGAAATAGATCTAAATAGCTTTAAACCATAAAAAGTAGCCAGGAATATTTTGTGTTGTATAGTATTACAAATGGAAAAAGGGTTGTTTTGATTTATGAAACTGCAAGGTCCATACCGTGTCTCAGCTGATTAGCATTAAATCATAGGAACATACATATATTTAAAAACAAATTGTAAATTTTTACTCCATTTTCAAAATTGCTCATTGTAGTGTAGACCAAAATGGCCTCCAAAATATCAACTACAATTGACTGTGATGAAGTAATTTAGAATATTCACTAACTAATCTTCTTTTTGTATAAACTAACAAGACCTTTGTCAATAGGCACAGATGTCTGGTGGTTTAAAACAATTCCAGCTGTTGATCACTCTACTGATCATCATCCATCACTGCACAAGTGCAGTAACCATGGTGACAGTAGCCATGCTTGTCTGTGCATGCACTACCTGTAACAGATAAGTCAAACTTAAACAGTCATTGGAAACCCTTCCCCTGGGTCCTGTCACACAGATACTAGTGTAGAGTTAGTCACACAGATACTAGTGTAGAATTAGTCACACAGATACAAGTGTAGAGTTAGTCACACAGATACTAGCCTAGAATTAGTCACACAGATACCAGCGAAGAGTTAGTCGCACAGATACTAGCGTAGAGTTAGTCACACAGATACAAGTGTATAGTTAGTCACACAGATACTAGTGGAGAGTTAGTCACAAAGATACTAGTGTAGAGTTAGTCACACAGATACTAGCGTAAAGTTAGTCACACAGATACTAGTGTGTAGAGTTAGTCACACAGATACTAGTGTAGAGTTAGTCACACAGATATCAGCATAGAGTTAGTCACCCAGATACCAGTGTAGAGTTAGTCACACAGGTACCAGCGTAGAGTTAGTCACACAGATACCAGCATAGAGTTAGTCACACAGATACCAGCGTAGAGTTAGTCACACATGTACTAGTATAGAGTTAGTCACACAGATACTAGCAGAGAGTTAGTCACACATACCAGCGAAGAGTTAGTCACACAGATACCAGTGTAGAGTTAGTCACACAGATACCAGTGTAGAGTTAGTCACACAGATACCAGCTTAGAGTTAGTCACTCAGATACCAGCGTAGAGNGTACCAGCGTTGAGTTAGTCACACAGATACCAGCTTAGAGTAAGTCACTCAGATACCAGCGTAGAGTTAGTCACCCAGATACCACCCTAGAGTTAGTCACACAGGTACTAGTATAGAGTTAGTCACACAGATACAAACAGAGAGTTGGTCACACAAATACCAGCGTAGAGTTAGTCACACAGATACCAGTGTAGAGTTAGTCACACAGGTAGTAGCGTAGAGTTAGTCCCACAGTTACTTGCGTAGAGTTAGTCACACAGGTACTAGCGTAGAATTAGTCACACAGATACTAGCGTAGAGTTAGTCACACAGATACTAGCGTAGAGTTAGTCACACAGATACCAGCGTAGAGTTAGTCACACAGTTACCAGCGTAGAGTTTATATAAGTCACTCAGATACCAGCGTAGAGTTAGTCACCCAGATACCAGCGTAGAATTAGTCACACAGGTACTAGTATAGAGTTAGTCACACAGATACAAACAGAGAGTTAGTCACACAAATACCAGCGTAGAGTTAATCACACAGATACCAGTGTAGAGTTAGTCACACAGGTAGTAGCGTAGAGTTAGTCCCACAGGTACTAGCGTAGAGTTAGTCACACAGATACTAGCGTAGAGTTAGTCACACAGATACTAGCGTAGAGTTAGTCACACAGATACTAGCGTAGAGTTAGTCACACAGATACTAGCGTAGAGTTAGTCACACAGATACTAGCGTAGAGTTAGTCACACAGATACTTGCGTAGAGTTAGTCACACAGATACTAGCATATAGTTAGTCACACAGATACTAGTGTATAGTTAGTCACACAGATACTAGTGGAGAGTTAGTCACAAAGATACTAGTGTAGAGTTAGTCACACAGATACTAGTGTAGAGTAAGCTTAAGAAGTGATAATCAAATTTTCAAGCTGTTTTTAAGCCCACCAGGTTTGAAAATGAGTTTGCACCAGAGTGCAGCAACTGCTGTCTGACCTAAACTGTTCCATTGTCTGCCATCTGTTATTTGTTTGAAGAAAACCCATTCAATCTTGACTTATTATAAGGACGGATTGATTTATTATCAAGATATGGAAGGGATGTTTTTTCTGGTCAAATCAAAATTCAACATAGCCATCACGATTTCTGATTTGTGAGCCATTTTGACCCAATGTCATGAACAAGCATGCATTCTTGGAACTCAAAACAACAAGAAATCCTTGTGATGACCCTGACCAAGTGTTGTTCTTTCCTTGTGATGACCCTAACCAAGTGTTATTCTTTCCTTGTGATGACCCTGACCAAGTGTTGTTCTTTCCTTGTGATGACCCTAACCAAGTGTTGTTCTTTCCTTGTGATGACCCTGACCAAGTGTTGTTCTTATTATTTTCTTAATTTGGATTGATTTGAAATCCATGATGGCCACCAGGGACTGGCGAAGACATTAATAAAAATCGCAATACAGATTGAACCTAGAACTTCCCCTCATCATTCCGAGGTCCTAGACAAAGCAATATTTGGTTCAGCTAATTGAAATCCATTAAAAAATTGATACTTCTTCTAATTTCATCTTGTTAACTAAGCATTAAATCCTGCTATTCTGCATCTAAATACATCTTTTCCTGCTGGTAGGTAATCTAATAGTGATACAGACCCTGTTGGCTTCCTATTCCCTTTATCAAGAACCGAACTTGTACACTTGACTTTGTGATTTAACTGGACTGCTGATGCTTTATAAAGAACCTAACTTGTACACTTGACTTTGTGATTTAACTGGACTGCCGATGCTTTATAAAGAACCTAACTTGTACCATTGACTTTGTGATTTAACTGGACTGCTGATGCTTTATAAAGAACCTAACTTGTACACTTGACTTTGTGATGTAGTTGGACTGCCGATGCTTTATAAAGAACCTAACTTGTACACTTGACTTTGTGATGTAACTGGACTGCCGATGCTTTATAAAGAACCTAACTTGTACACTTGACTTTGTGATTTAACTGGACTGCTGATGCTTTATAAAGAACCTAACTTGTACACTTGACTTTGTGATTTAACTGGACTGCTGATGCTTTATAAAGAACCTAACTTGTACACTTGACTTTGTGATTTAACTGGACTGCTGATGCTTTATAAAGAACCTAACTTGTACACTTGACTTTGTGATTTAACTGGACTGCTGATGCTTTATAAAGAACCTAACTTGTACACTTGACTTTGTGATTTAACTGGACTGCTGATGCTTTATAAAGAACCTAACTTGTACACTTGACTTTGTGATTTAACTGGACTGCTGATGCTTTATAAAGAACCTAACTTGTACACTTGACTTTGTGATTTAACTGGACTGCTGATGCTTTATAAAGAACCTAACTTGTACACTTGACTTTGTGATTTAAAAAACCTTACTTGTACATTTGACTTTGTGATGTAACTGGACTGCTGATGCTTTATAAAGAACCCAACTTGTACCATTGACTTTGTGATTTAACTGGACTGCTGATGCTTTATAAAGAACCCAACTTGTACCATTGACTTTGTGATTTAACTGGACTGCTGATGCTTTATAAAGAACCTAACTTGTACACTTGACTTTGTGATTTAAAAAACCTAACTTGTACATTTGACTTTGTGATTTAACTGGACTGCCAATGCTTTATAAAGAACCTAACTTGTACCATTGACTTTGTGATTTAACTGGACTGCTGATGGTTTATAAAGAACCTAACTTGTACACTTGACTTTGTGATGTAACTGGACTGCCGATGCTTTATAAAGAACCTAACTTGTACCATTGACTTTGTGTTGTAACTGGACTGTTGATGCTTTATAAAGAACCTAACTTGTACCATTGACTTTGTGTTGTAACTGGACTGTTGATGCTTTATAAAGAACCTAACTTGTACCATTGACTTTGTGATTTAACTGGACTGCTGATGCTTTTGTAAAAACTGGAATCTTTACGTGATCTCAACATTTGCGGCAGTTAAAAATCTGATATAAAAATTAATTGTATGAAATTTCTAAGCTCATCAGGTTTAACCGATCACAATTCTCCCATTAAGTGCAGTGGTTATATTGATCGTTCTATTCGGTGAATCATTAAGGTGCATATAGATTGTTCAGTAGACCGTGACCAGTGGATACTGAACGGGAGACATACTCGGGCAAGCATGACCGCACACACCTGCCCTGGGAGGGGAATGCGCAGTGTAGGAACTCGCCGTCTAGGATATGATAGGCCTGATTTGTCCTTTGTAAATAGCTGGAGAGAAAGCGCTACAATAAAAGAAAATTACTGCCATGATCAAGGCCCCATTGATCCAAGAGTTGTTAGCATAACAAATTCTTGATGAAAATTTAAATAAATATAATTTTTGTCAGAGTCTTTGAATTTAAAATGTTATTGATTTGATTGTATGCATACAGTAGAAGTGGTGAATTTAAATATTTTTTAAAACTTCACAGTTGAAAAAGCTACATATTTATGTCAGAAACTAACCATGCTTTGAACAACTAGATGTAGATGATGATTTGATATTTTGTACTCGATGGAGTCATTACCAGTGTTAATTGTAACTGGGTACGGGTTTATATTATGTTTCACAGTGGAGAAAGTTCAGACGATCTACAAGAACAATTTCTGTTTGACTAGATAGATAATGATATGTAATTTGGTTTGAAAGGTATATTGGCCTTCAAAGTATAATATAGAGTCAATTAATGACACATTACTTCTACATAATCATAGGCAAGAGACAATTATCAAAGGTCTTTTGTTTCAAGGTCAAGGCCAATTTGACAGAAATTGCTCATTGTACTGTATAATTTTGACGCTCAACAGATTTTGACTTTGGATCGCCTGTATTTTAGGACAGGACGGTTGTATTCTGTACTTAGTATAGTGATACAATATTTAAAAACAATATTTACAGTATATTTTATATTGCCACAGGTGGATCATAAGGTGACTGAGGTCAAATCTGTTTGCATTTTTGGTACAGGGGGACTAGACTGATTTTTCTTTAGATCTGTAAGATTGTCTTCCGGCATCTAGTCCAACCTCAGGGCTTTGCTAGGCTTCTTCTGGTGTTTTCACAGAAATCATTTGGTCAGCTGGTCACCATCAATCTGCTGGCTGTATCAGTTAATGTACAGCCTGTTAGTGGTCATCAGACAGATCTCTGGCCAGCTGCTGACCTTGATGGTCAAATTATATTATCCAGCCACACAGGACTATGACTGTATACTTACCCTGTCATTACAATACTTCCCTGGGCCAGAGATTACAGGGGACATGGCTAGAACAATGTCAAGGTCACAGAAATGGTATCCTTGATAGCATCTGCCTGATTTGTACAGGGAGGCCTGAATTTATACAAAGGGGCCTGAATCCAAATGCAGTATATTGCCTAATCTAACAGGCTAGGTGTTTGTCGGTAATTATATATATAAGTATGGTGATACCAGTCTTGTGTTGGTAGGTGTGGGTTCGATTCCTGATGTTTCAATCTGTGCCTTATACATGTAATAATTACCTTTGCTTGTGTGATCGCTTAATCAGGATGTATATTGGGAAAGTGTTGGCGACACCACTCTAGAGTTGGTTGACGTGAGTTCGACTATTTGATTCTGTGACAGATAGCTTGCCTGTTCACAGTGCCTGAATCAGAATTCCTGCTCTTCACAGGGAAGACACAAATTAATGGGCCATAGTGTGATACTATACTGTGTTGGTAGGCATAGGTTCGACTCTTGGTATCAGAGAATTAATAAGGTCAGTTTGTGTCAAGATTTCTGTGTATGATAAAAGATGACCCTGAGACTATCTAGCGAGATACATTGTATGTTTTGCATGTTTGACAACTCCAACCACACTACAATATATTCTGAAAATGTTCTATCATTTTCGTAAATAAATGAATTAAAAGTCACTGCCGATAACTACCCTTCAGTGGTCGCAACAGACCTGGGTATTAAACGTAAGACAATCACTGAAATGTTTCCCGACCTTGACTATGACATTGATGCTCAACACCATGTGCAACCATGCAAGCAGGTACAAAGGAATCCAGCAGATATCAATTGTCATTTCATCGTGGACATTTGACCCTGGTGGAAGAGAACAAGCATTGAGAAATTTCAACATTGCCTTTATGTTAAAGGCAGTCAGGAGAGACACAAAGAGAAAACCCATACATTTCACATGCCATTGTTAAGTAACAATACTGAACATGTTTTTCAGTACCAATAAACACTGGTAGGGGTACTATATTAACCCTAGGCCTTACACAAATCATACCAAAGAAACACACATCAAGATTTTTTGATATGCGATATGCTTTATGGGATCTTTTTCAATTGTGTTGCTGAAAGCAAATACTTGTTTTAAAACTAAAAGAATTGAAAGAAAGAAAGGTTCTTGACTCTAAAACTACTTTAGTTTTGTAACAGTCTGTTACAATCACTGGTCAGAGTAGTGTTTATAGATGTGAAACATTTGCAAAAATTGTGTTGTGGTGGTCTGTGAGTGGGAGGGGTCCAAATCATCCTAATGAATTTATCTCTTTTAACAAATGGTTTGTGCTGAGAGATTTGTGTAAATCAATTTCTCTTTCCTTGAAAAGTAATTGTTAAGGTAAACTAAAGGCTGTGAAGTTGTGTATAGAACAGACAGTATTTGTATCCTAGGTGTTATCACCTGATCATTATAGCTGATATAAAGACTTACACACATACCTAGGTGTAGGCATGCATCGACTAATGGTCAGGCTGGACCTGCCGGGAACTGCACCTGTTAGAACAATTTTTCAAGCATTCCTGATCGTATGGCTTTATTCCAAATACAAAACAACATCAATACAAAACAACGTCAATTACGCCTTGTTAAATATCTACTTTAATGTCCCATATCCTCAAAATTCTTCAAAATAGATAAAGATTTTATTGATGATCCCATTCACCCCTATATTTTTAAACTGGACTTGCCCAGTCTTTGATATGGTATAAAGATCAAATGTGACTTTAGGGGTGAATGGGTTAAACTATAGTTTCTGGTGAAAACCCCGTGTCTGGTGATATAAGTAAGACTTTTCCCCCATTAGCCCACTGATTATAACCATAAAACATTCCTACAAAATCATTTTCATGATGGACGGATCAGGAAAATGTTGAGATATTTTTTTTACATAAACCCGTTCCTCACCTTATAATTTTATCTGTCATTATTTTGGCCAGATCCTTGCCCTTTTTGTCCTCTGCCTCTCAAGGCATTTGTAAGGTTTTTATTGACAAGAATAATATGAAATACTGGTAGTTTGAGTTTTGAAAAAGACCTTTTGATGTGCGTGACATATACATCAGATTCCTGCCAGTACAAGCTGAGGGACCAGAAGAACTGACATTACCTATACCTTCAGTGTAAAAGTTGGTTGAATATCTACGACTCGACCTAACAAACATTTAAACCTTAAATATACATTTAAACTTGTATATAGATTTTACCCTGAATGGATTTCAAATTTCCGTTTTTCAATGACTTAACCGCTTGCGTCAAAGGTACAGGGCATTACATGTTTGGCCACTCTGTTGTGGCTTACAAATCGTCATGATGTGGTGTGGTGGTTATATCCGGGTCAGTAAATCAAAACAACGGTCAGTCTGTCTGACCGCCCAACCTCGGGACGTACAAACAAGGGGAAGGGGAATTATCTCGGACACAAAGCTTGTGTTTTGTGGAGGTAGCTGAATGTCAAGTAGTCCGACTCTCATTTTGTTAATATCTCATACAAACTCTACATTCCTTTACTCTTTCGCCGATAAACAAATATTTAACACTATGTAAGAAGCTCTCCTTAATACTGCTTGTTAGGAGTTCCACAAAGGGAGATAATCCTCTTACTTGACCGTGATATTGTCTGACTTATTCTGATCCAATTAACGTCAAGATACCGGTCACTTTGGTCTGTTGAGTTGGATAAGATTTTGGTCAGTTTTTCTGAGTGCTGGTTGGTTTGAAAGTTTAAAAGAACATTGTTTAATCTTAAACTTAAAAGATCAGCATTCGTGTGAATAAGGACTTGGGCGGGGAAAAGTGCCACAGTCGTTATATTTGATTTGTCATGGCCTCAAGTTGTTAGATTTGAGTTTGTTTAAAGTCAGTACCCTAGGGCTACACACAGAGGTTAAGAGCTTTACATATATATATGTGTTGTAATGAGTATTTAGTTTGAAAATATTATTCAATCAGAAGTACAATTTCTAAACTTCACAACTAGAATAGCCTTAAATTTAGCTAGGAGTTTAGATCAGGTTTTGTTAAGTGAGGACCCATATTTCATTAAAGTTGTGCCTAGTAGGTACTTAAATGATCCTTGACAATTATGCGTTGATAATATGTCAATTTTTATATCGGCGTAAGCAGGGCTGTTTTTACGATTTTTACAGTGATGTGAATCCATCAATAGCACTAACATTCTTTACAATCTCAACCGCAAATTCAACACTGCACGCAAACATATTTTCCCACATAAACACAAAAAATAGTCAACGGTAACTGAAAATACCTTTGTCCATATGTATATTTCAAAAGGAATATATTTGGCTGATTTATCACTATCTAATATCAAAGTTTTATTAAATATACACAAACAGTGTAGGTCAGTAGCTGGTCTAATACCGATAACTTAGCTGTGTCCCCCCTCGTCTAGATAACTTAGCTGTGTTCCCCTCGTCTTGATAACTTAGCTTTGTCCCCCTCGTCTTGATAACTTAGCTTTGTCCCCCTCGTCTTGATAACTTAGCTTTGTCACCCCTTGTCTACATAACCTAGCTGTGTCCCCCCCTCGCCTATATAACTTAGCTTTGTCACCCCTTGTCTACATAACCTAGCTGTGTCCCCCCCGCCTTGATAACTTAGCTGTGTTCCCCCTCGTCTAGATACCTTAGCTGTGTCCCCTCTTGTCTAGATAAATTAGCTGTGTCCCCCCCTCGCCTATATAACTTAGCTTTGTCACCCCTTGTCTACATAACCTAGCTGTGTCCCCCCTTGCCTAGATAACTTAGCTTTGTCCCCCCTTGTCTCTATACCTTTTCCAGTAACCAATTCAATATTGAGGTATGGTGTGTTGCACTGTGCTGAATAAAGCTGTCTCATAATTCTGATTTGTATTTATGTTTCAGGAGGTGTTACAACAATTACTTGTACTGAAACTGCCAAATGTCGGCCTCATCTGTCGACACCTCGAACATGGTAAGTTACCCATTGTAAGCCTCATCTGTCAACAACCCGAACATGGTAAGTTACCTATTGTCAGCCTCATCTGTCGACACCTCGAACATGGTAAGTTACCTAGTTTTATTAAATATACCCAAACAGTGTAGGTCAGTAGCTGGTCTAATACCGATAACTTAGCTGTGGCCCCCCACGTCTATATCACTTCGCTGTGGCCCCCCCCCGGCCTGGTAACTTAACCTTGTCCCCCCTTGTCTATATAACTTAGATGCGTCCCCCCTTGTCTAGATCACTTTGCTGTGTACCCCCTTGTCTAGATCTCTTTTCCAGTAAACAATTCAATATTGAGGTATGGTGTGTTGCACTGTGCTGAATAAAGCTGTCTCATAATTCTGATTTGTATTTATTTATCAGGAGGTGTAACCACAATTACTTGTACTGAAACTGCCAAATGTCGGCCTCATCTGTCGACACCTCGAACATGGTAAGTTACCCATTGTTAGCCTCCACTGTCAACAACCCGAAAATGGAAAGTTACTCATTGTTAGCCTCAACTGTCAACACACCGAACATGGTAAGTTACCTAGTTTTATTAAATATACCCAAACAGTGTAGGTCAGCAGCTGGTCTAATACCGATAACTTAGCTGTGTCAACACTTTTCTAGATAACTTAGCTTTGTCCCCCCTTGTCTAGATAACTTAGCTGTGTCCCCCCTTGTCTGGATCTCTTTTCCAGTAACCAATTCAATATTGAGGTATGCTGTGTTGCACTGTGCTGAATAAAGCTGTCTCATAATTCTGATTTGTATTTATGTTTCAGGAGGTGTTACAACAATTACTTGTACTGAAACTGCCAAATGTCGGCCTCATCTGTCGACACCCTGAAAATGGTAAGTTACCCATTGTTAGCCTCATCTGTCGACACCTCGAACATGGTAAGTTACCTATTGTCAGCCTCATCTGTCGACACCCTGAAAATGGTAAGTTACCCATTGTCAGCCTCATCTGTTAACAACCCGAACATGGTAAGTTACCCATTGTCAGCCTTATCTGTCAACAACCCGAACATGGTAAGTTACCCATTGTCAGCCTCATCTGTCGACACCTCGAACATGGTAAGTTACCCATTGTCAGCCTCATCTGTCAACAACCCGAACATGGTAAGTTACCCATTGTTAGCCTCAACTGTCAACAACCCGAAAATGGTAAGTTACCCGTTGTCAGCCCCATCTGTAATCACCCAAAAAATGGTAAGCTACCAAATATCAGCCCCATCTGTAATCACCCAGAAAATGGTAAATCACTAAGTGTCCCTATTTCCGCTTCAAGGTACCAAGGGATGGTTATTTAGGAGGTAGGAAGAAGGTAGGAACCAGAGTCGGTGGGGGAGGTGGGCAGGAGACACATGGTTGGGACCGGAGGATACTGGGTTTTGTGAATTCAATATCATGGTCAGGAAGGTTGTTTATAAGACAGATAAGTTACTGGAGCAGGGACTAAACGATCAAGGGTTAGTAAGTGGACAAGGAAATTTAAATTAAAGAAAGGAATAAGGGGCCATGAAGGTCATTGAAAGATGTCGGGTTGGAAATGGAGAAGAGAAAGGAGCCGTTGGTGATATTTCCTAGTCTTACA
The DNA here is from genome assembly GCF_002113885.1 of Mizuhopecten yessoensis. Lineage (NCBI taxonomy): Eukaryota > Metazoa > Mollusca > Bivalvia > Pectinida > Pectinidae > Mizuhopecten > Mizuhopecten yessoensis. The sequence goes on from NW_018405013.1 coordinate 163,498, forward strand.
CAGATCTAAATGAATAAGTTGAGCTACAGACATTCTGTAAGTGTTAAATTAAATGTAGGTGGTGTCTAGTTGTTTAACAGAGATTAGTTTGGTTAATCAAAGAAGGTGTGTAGTATGCTGAGGCTATTTCGGCTAATCAGACAGTGTGCGTATGTACACAGGTACATTCAGGGTTATGAGGGTACGTACAGCCTACTCAAATGAGGTGTGTGTGTTTGTTCCTGTATTTATTCGGACTTGTTTGTCAACAGACAGACCAGGTATATACATGTGATATGTACTTCTAGTCACTTCAGTAGAAACAGGGCTGTAGTGAAGGGTTGTCCTGACCAACACTGGACTCTTGACCACTAGCTTGTGATGTGTAATAGAGGTTAGGATACGTCCTTAGATGGTTTCTTTTCTCTGACAGGAGATATATATTTCTACTTCAGATATCTCCGTTTCTCTAGGAAGCATAGGCCTATACCTCTCTGCATATCTATATCTTTTCAATAGAGTATCTCTTCTGTTTTTCTGTGTGGTATCTGCATCTTTTCTCTGGGGTCTTTTTTCAGATATATCACCGCTTCATGTATAATATCATTGGAAAAGGCAACAGACACAGAAACAAATTGTTCTTTGGGATTTCTCCGCTTTCAATATACTTGTATACAATTGTGTTGTTACCGAAGTCTCCCCATTTAGTTTCATGTTCAAGCCAGACAACTGAGCAGGCAATCATTAGAAGACCTGGTATGTTTTAACCCAGGTGTTGGGTCTATTAGGGGATATCATTAGCATATTAGAATAGAAAGTGAGGATTTTAAAAGTCAAAGTGGGTTCCATTAGGATGACTGTTGGAAGGATTTAACTCACACTAGCAACAAGCTGCGACAGAAACATAGTTCAGACTTACACGTGTCATCTGCTCAGCTGAAATATATTAAACATGGGGAATGGGAAAGCTTAATTGCAAGCACCCACCGTGCTCCTGGACTTTTACCAAAGTTTGGTAGGGGTTTAATAGAGAGAGGGGACGTATTTACAGTTAAATACGGTATAGTCGCCTCACTGCAGTCCAATGAATTGAGGATGATACTATGCATTAGTTTTCAATAATGGGGTATTTAAATCATTCACCCCTGAAGACACATTTAAACTCTTCCAATGCAAAGGATGGAATAGCTCATTATGAAATTTCAGGGGCGAGTGAGTTAAGCTACAATTGTGTTTAGCTGACTTTATTTTTCTGACTCATTCCTTTTCTAATAAAATTTCACCTATTTTTCCAGACAAATTCATTTTCATGTTTAATTTGATGCGATATTAAGATAAAAATGTACGTGACTCCAGGACACAGCAACAAACCGGATGTAACTGATAGGACCTGGAAAGGCATTTTGCATATGACAATATTAAGGTTGAAAAATTTAATAAATTGACGTTATTATTTTTCTGAATTCATAATGTGATATTTTTATATGACATCCTTACATATTTTAATGATTGTGTTTCAATAGATTATTTTTATACCAATTTATCTCCGTAATTTTATCCGACATGGCACTAATTTATCCCAATTAGGGTTCCTTCCAGATGACACTGGAAAACACCTGGAAATATACAAGAAAAGACCAAGGATTTATAATAACAACCTGACTTTTGGTTGAGGTTTATTCTTCATTGTAAACTCAACTTCCTCTCACTCCACGATCCAACACTAAACACTTTAACACAAAGCAATTCACTTAAATTGCAGAAAAATGGGTAATTACCGACATTCTCCCTGGTAATTGTAGAAGAGGATTTGGGCAAATTATTTCAATTATCTACTCAATAAATTCATTATTAGTGTGGAATGTTCTCATCCCAATGGAACAGGAGATTTTTTAAACTGGTCTTCTGTTTAAATCTCTGCCACCAATACAAGCTTATTGCCTGAACGAGATCCGGCTATAGGCTGTCGGTTATAGTAATATATAAAGCCCCAGGGCTTGCAATTGTCTGCCTGGACGAGATCTGGCTATAGGCTGTTGGTTATAGTAATATATAAAGCCCCAGGGCTTGCAATTGTCTGCCTGGACGAGATCTGGCTAAAGTTTGTCAGTTATAGTAATATATAAAGCCCCAGGGCTTGTCTGCCTGGACGAGATCTGGCTATAGGTTGTCGGTTATAGTAATATATAAAGCCCCAGGGCTTGTCTGCCTGTACGTATAGTAGTCATAATATTAATACCGAGAGTAAGAATAACTGGCCACCTGTACGGAATTTAACACAATTATATCTCTCTCTCAGTGCCCTTCTATAGTGATGTTAGAACTGGCCATCCCTCTATCTGCTTACCTCCTCTCTCCCCCTTCCACTCTTGATATCTTTCGGGCAGAGAACATTTTTCATATTTTAGAATGTTTTAAACTTCACCTCAGTTGAAATCTAGGCTGAATGGGTTTTGCATGTCCAATGTCAAATTTTTAACATTTTTCAATCTATTGAAAACATGATACTTTGCTCAAATTTGGTCCAACTCGGTTAAAATGATAAGTAGAATAAAAAGAATTAGGATTTGGGACTGTTTCATGGTAGTGTCTTTTCGAGATCATTGAACTTTGATTTTAGAGTTCATGCTTGATGTTATTATCATTGCATAAGGATTTGCTCAAATTATGAATAAGAGGCAATGAGCGGGGTAATTAATGGTTACTAGATCTAGATGTGTTCATGTTCAGATTTCTTACTTTTTGGGTGTTACAGACGGTAGTTTCCAGGAGCTTAAGAAGGCGATCCTCCTTATCCTTGGCTGTGCTGTCCAGTGTGAGCGCAAAGAGGACTTTATTGATGGAATCAAACGTCTCGACGTCGACGTCCAACATGCCATCGTGGAACACATCAAGGAGGTAAATGTTTATTATAAGTCCTGCCTCGTATATACCAGATTGGACCTCAAACTTTGTTGGTTCCTCGTGGAATAGCATAGTGTGGCATACTGAATCAGGTCTCTTTTATCAGTTTATATATAGATTGAACGGCATTTTTTAAATTTTCATGCCGGTATGTGGGTTACAGGGCTTCATTTTAATATGGATCAATTTGCTTTCATACCGGCATTAAAATTTAAAAAACAACGTTCATTCCATATATTTACATTTTTACTATAGGGCAGTTGTTTAATTTGATTTATTTGGTCTTAAATAAATAACGTATTTACTGCATTTTGTATATGCGTCTTCCTTTAAACGACATTGGCGGAACAGACATTTTTAAACAAAATTGGCGCCAATAATTAACTGTAGTTATTTGAGCGTTTGACGTAGGGGCATTCTCCATGTTATCAAAGGAAAGTAACAAGATTCTCATTGAACAAGGTTAATCTATGACGTCATAAGTAAACCACATATTACATCACGAGAGTTTTTGCGTTCATACTCAAATGAAATGCATTTCTGCTGTAATCTGCTGGTAATGTTCATATAGTGGGTTGCAGCACAAATGTAAATATACAGAGTTGTGGCCCTTTGTTCATACTTAATGATGAAGGTATGCCACAGTATAACTACCTTGCTATTTCACTTACAGTTACATAACATGCTATACTTATGTATCTTGGGATTTTTATTTTCTTAATTGTTAAGTCTGAATAACAGCAATAAGATGGCTACATTCTTTGACATGTGGGTAGCTTGTATTACTTTGTCTTGTTTGTTTTACAGTCAATCAGATGCAGTATTTCGCTAAATATGAGTAAATTATAGTATTTTGCTGCAATAATTTGTAAAGCTTCTGAAATCTAGGGATGCAAGTGTATTTAAATACAGGTCATTGCTAGTACTATATTTAGACTGTTTCAGAACTTGCTGTACAGTTTGTCTTGATGAAAATTTCTTGAAAGATTGTCAAGTATGGGGAAGTGCTTTACTTCCCAGTCATTCTTTGTGGATGTTTATGATGAAATTCATTGTGGTTGTTTTCAATTATGTAGGGGGCCTCAATCATTGTCTGTACACAGGTCAGACTTGTTTTCAATTACGCAAGGGATGTTTGACCCTGATTTTTAACACCGAGTGTCTGGCAATACATGTGGCCAATAAACCTTCAAGCTGGTGTCTACCTCAAGGTGGTAGTTATCTGCTTCTCTACAACCTTATACTATATGCTTTCATGATACATTGTTATGTAAATGGGTCAGTTATGGCAAACAAGCATATGTTTCGATATCAAAAGTTTTTATTTTGCGGATTTTGTTTCAGATTTGGTATAGCTGATTGTACACTGTGAAAACAAATTTTTTGGGTGTTTTTGCTGCAGGTTACGGATGATACTGAATGTGTGTTGTCTATGGAACCGACGGAACATCTGGAGACGTACACGGAAAAGATGTTCAATCACTTGACCCGAGTCCTGCGGGAACGTGATGATTTGGTTGAGGTAGGTTAATTTACTAACCATTGTAAATATGGCTCTTAAGTCCGGACAAAATATCCATCTCAGTCACTGATTAAAATGTGTAATGGCATGACTTACTCGAATTTTACATCTATTTGCCAAGTTTATCCAGAAAAGATAAGGTCACATATAGACATTTTTGTAAGACTTTCTATTAAAAATTATGAAGAAAAATAAACTAGACAGCGAATTTTGTTATAGGCGACTAGTGACTTGGTTCAGGAGCGTGATTTCTACCAGTCGCAGATACAGGAAACACCCCAGCTCAATGTGACCCCTCCCACATCCAGTCCCGACAAACATCATACGGTGGTCGAGCTGGCCGATGCCAAGGCCAGGATACGAAAGCTACGACAAGAACTGTAAGTGTTAGACCCACAGTGGTGCCATATAATGTCCAAGGTCCTGTCCTTGTCCTACACACGTCCCATTAAAGTCCAATTTAAAGTCGTGTCCTAGGTCCCACACAAGTACCAGGTCCTGTTCTAGATTCCATACCAGTATAGGCTTCCATGTAATTCCCAATTTTCAAATAAATGCCTCAAGTGTCAGATCCAACACATACCATTCATCTGTTCAGATCTTAGATTATACAACTCATACCATCCATCTGTTCAGACCTTAGATTATACAACTCCTACCATCCATCTGTTCAGATCTGAGATTATACAACTCATACCATAAATCTGTTAAGATCTTAGATTATACAACTCCTACCATCCATCTGTTCAGACCTTAGATTATACAACTCATACCATGCATCTGTTCAGATCTTAGAATATACAACTCATACCATACATCTGTTCAGATCTTAGATTATACAACTCATACCGATCTTAGATTCCACACCAGTCCAAAGTCCCATTTTAGGTTCTAGGTCCCATACAAGTCACAATTTCCACAAAAGTCAAAGATCACTTACCAAGAGTTAGATGGTCTGGGCTAAGTCAGTGTGAGACAACAGTCATTGCTGGTCTGAAGTCCTCATTTAGAAAGAGGATGGGAACTCTCTGATACGGTAACAGTTATTACCCAGGGTACAACATGGCGTAAGGATTTAAAATAGGAATCCTGATATTTAACATTGGTCCCGAACAAGATGCCCTTTCCTACTTAATATTTTCGTAAATGTTTGGACTGTTTGATATTTTCGTGTTTCGACTTATGTGAGTAATTGTTTGTCTCTGTACCATGTGATACATTAACGTTGTTCTGTGGTGTCATAGGGAGGATAAACAGGAACTCATCACAGACCTGAAGGACGACCAGGAGGAGAATAAAATCATTGTCGCCAAATTACGGAATGAGGTGAGGCCCTATGTAGTCAGCAGTTACAAATATTAACTCTTTACCAGTGGAAACAGCTCTTAACACTGGAAAAATTAGAAATCTATTTTGTGAAGCTCTGGGTGTTGACCAGTCAGAGACAATTCTGGCAATATCCTGGGCCTGTATTCATGAAACCTCATGCTCAAGCATGGATCTTGTGCTCAAACCAACTTTCTTGTAACTCACTTAAAGAATGTCAAACGATCAAAAAGTCAAATGAAATCATCGAAAACAGTATTCAGCTTCGGGGACAAAATCAGATTTATTTATTGAGTTATAACCAGAACAAGAAATCAGGCTTGAGCACAAAAGCCATGTTTGAGCACGAGAACGGTTTCATGAATACGGGCCCAGGTGTGACATGGTGCCAAATACTCTTTTTTTTTAGGTGCTATAATAAGGGATATGTACTGTTTGAAAACTTGAGGTGGATTCTGCATAGAAACTTGAAATGATGATTTAAAACTCCATAAAACTTCAACAATTACTAGCAACTAAATGTTTTCCTGAAAAATTATAAGGAATATAATGTTGACGTATAAATATCTACCACAGAACTACCTTTTTCAGCCATTACACCGGATTTTTTGAATTTTTGAAAAATAAAAAGTCACATAAATTAAAGGGTTAGTTCCAGGTATGTACGGTCAGATGTTAATTTTGCCTTTTGATTTTATCAGAACGTAGAACTGATTCAGGACGCCCGGTCAGCACGATCACTTCGAGACGAACTGGACATCCTCAGGGAAAAGGTCAGTTCCATGCCAATCTAGTACTGTGGACTCTTGTTAATCTGGGCGTTATTGTCCACAAAATTCACTCTCCAGATTCCAATCTAGCACTGTGGACTATTGTTAATCTGGGTGTTCTTGTCCACAAAATTCACTCTCCAGATTCCAATCTAGTACTTTGGACTATTGTTAATCTGGGCGTTGTTGTCTACAAAATTCACTCTCCAAATTCCAATCTAGCACTGTGGACTATTGTTAATCTGGGCGTTGTTGCCCACAAAATTCACTCTCCAGATTCCAATCTAGTACTGTTGACTATTGTTAACCTGGGCGTTGTTGTCCACAAAATTCACTCTAAAAATTCCAATCTAGTACTGTGGACTCTTGTTAATCTGGGCGTTATTGTCCACAAAATTCACTCTCCAGATTCCAATAATGTTACTCAGTAATTTCAGTTACAAAGCAAAAATTTATTATATTGGCATATACATTAGGTTTAGACCACCAAAAACTGGTTTTACTCTGCGAAGGAATTCAGGGTATATTCAGTACTATTGTTAATCTGGGCGTTGTTGTCCACGAAATTCACTCTCCAAATTCCAATCTAGTACTGTGGAGTCTTCTTAATCTGGGCGTTGTTGTCCACAAAATTCGCCCTCCAAATTCCAACCTAGTACTGTGGACTCTTGTTAATCTGGGCGTTGTTGTCCACAAAATTCGCCCTCCAAATTCCAACCTAGTACTGTGGACTCTTGTTAATCTGGGCATTGTTGTCCACAAAATTCACTCTCCAGATTCCAATCTAGTACTGTGTACTATTGTTAATCTGGGCATTGTTGTCCACAAAATTCACTCTCCAGGTTCCAATAATGTTACTCAGTAATTTCAGTTACAAAGCAAAAATTTATTATATTGGCATATACATTAGGTTTAGACCACCAAAAACTGGTTTTACTCTGCGAAGGAATTCAGGGTATATTCAGTACTATTGTTAATCTGGGCGTTGTTGTCCACGAAATTCACTCTCCAAATTCCAATCTAGTACTGTGGACTATTGTTAATATGGGCGTTGTTGTCCACAAAATTCACTCTAAAAATTCCAATCTAGTACTGTGGACTCTTGTTAATCTGGGCGTTATTGTCCACAAAATTCACTCTCCAGATTCCCATCTAGTACTGTGGACTATTGTTAATCTGGGCATTGTTGTCCACAAAATTCACTCTCCAGATTTCAATCTAGCACTGTGGACTCTTGTTAATCTGGACGTTGTTGTCCACAAAATTCACTCTCCAGATTTCAATCTAGCACTGTGGACTCTTGTTAATCTGGACGTTGTTGTCCACAAAATTCACTCTCCAGCTTCCAATCTAGTACTGTGGACTATTGTTAATATGGGCGTTGTTGTCCACAAAATTCACTCTAAAAATTCCAATCTAGTACTGTGGACTCTTGTTAATCTGGGCTTTGTTGTCCACAAAATTCACTCTCCAGATTCCCATCTAGTACTGTGGACTATTGTTAATCTGGGCGTTGTTGCCCACAAAATTCACTCTCCAGATTCCAATCTAGTACTTTGGACTATTGTTAATCTGGGCGTTGTTGTCCACAACATTCACTCTCCCGATTCCAATCTAGCACTGTTGACTATTGTTAATCTGGGCGTTGTTGTCCACGAAATTCACTCTCCAAATTCCAATCTAGTACTGGGGACTCTTGTTAATCTGGGCATTGTTGTCCACAAAATTCACTCTCCAGATTCCAATAATGTTACTCAGTAATTTCAGTTACAAAGCAAAAATTTATTATATTGGCATATACATTAGGTTTAGACCACCAAAAACTGGTTTTACTCTGCGAAGGAATTCAGGGTATATTCAGTGTAAACCTGTCTAAATGAGATAGATGAGGTCGTTTCTACAGGTTAAAGTTAAATATTGGCTCTTTATCATAATATGATATAAATATTAGAGCATTTTATTTTGTAAGAGAGCAAAACAAAAGAAACGGGTATATAATATGATACAGGTGATTACCTGAAAATCAAGTCGATACTGAAAATATGTATCTCCCAACAAAAGTTTACGTAGTTGATAATGAAATGACCTGAAGCCAATGTCCAGTGTGGTCAGTTCCATCTTTTGGGAAAGCTGATGATAAAAATAGCTACAACCGAAATAGCGCAATATTCGGGCCTTGCAGTGAGAAGTAAACATGTACAGCACTACGCTGTTGACCGACAACACAGTGTCAGTTATGAGTCTGAGTTCACACATAGCTCATTTTTGAGTTTACACAATACATCGCGAGTAAGAATTATAAATATCATAATATATACCTCGAATCTGATATTTCTGTTCACAATTGGATTTGAATAAAATGAGGTTCAGTAAGAGCATGCAGGCACTGAGAGGGTGCCGCACTGAGAGGGTGCCGCAGGGAGAATTTCAAACCGCAGAAAGTACGATATCAATAGGTTTGAGCGTTAAATAGATCACTCATTTATAACGATGTTTTAGATGCTGTTAAAGAATTATTTTGATTCAGAATATATGCATATACTTGTATTCAGAACGACTAGGCAAATATAGCAAGACGCTACATTCTCTCCTCGGCTGAAAAGACATTTTTGTTAGCTAGAAATTCACCGACAGCTGCCGCTAAAACGTAGGGCTGTACAATTTGTCGACATAATTGTTCATAAAGAGTATCAAACTATAGAATCATGAAGAGTTTTTGTGACAAGGTTATTAAAAAAACTTACTTCACTAAATTGTTCCTTTAAGAAATTTCCTAGAAATCGCCTAATGTTGTCTGACCATGACACAAATATTTACGTAAATTATGAAATACAGATTTGACATTTAAATTCACACCTGATTAACACAGTTATCGCGATGAATTTGAAATTAATATTTCAAAAAATTGTAATTCAATGCTCTGTATAACTTGTGATGAACAACACAAGGGAAGTAACTGTAATGTTTTGTTGGTTGCAGTTTGGCAAAGTGAAGAGCTACGAGAGTGAGATCACAAAGATGAAGGAGAAATTGAATGAGCTGGAATTCTACAAGTCTAGAGTGGATGTAAGTTTACACAATTAATCGCCTTTGGTGAGGGAGATAGGGGATATCATTATCCTAGTAAATTAGGACAGTTTGCTGGAAGAACTTGACATTTTCAAGTTTTTACATGCTGTGCATCTATTTTTAATTTTCATGTTTTCAGAGTAGATGTAAGTTTATACAGTTATTTTCCTTCAATAAGATGAGTTAGGTTATAAGGAACTATGTGAAATTTTGTCATTTTATACAATTCCGATGCATCAAACTTTCCTTATACCCGGGGTAACTATAAACCATAGTAAAACATCAGCAGAGGTAAAAGACATTTCTGGGTTGTCACATACTATAGATCTGTATTCACGGAATCTCAATAAAATATTGAGTGATAAGCTTATTTATGATAGGGTCGGACTGTTACTCAGCCTTATAACTCCATCACCTACATTTTCGATGTGTAATTATACACTATTGTTACATCTTGAGTAACTACATGATTACGTCGTGTCTTCAATTTAAGGCACGAAAATGGTCTCAGTTTCTCTAAGTTTATTCTACTTTATTTTGTGACAGAAATTAGAAAAAGTGCAAAGTGAAGTAAATCACCTAAGAGAAAAGCATCACAAGAAACTTGTTTCACTAAAATTCTGTAGAAAGGAAACTTGTGTGAGATATTTTCACTGGTGTTCCATGGTGACATTTGAGGGTTATGTTTGATGGTTATGTTTAATGGTATTATTTGAGGGTTATGTTTAATGGTATTATTTGAGGGTTATGTTTGATGGTTACATTTAATGGTATTATTTGAGGGTTATGTTTGATGGTTATGTTTAATGGTATTATTTGAGGGTTATGTTTGAGGGTTATGTTTAATGGTATTATTTGAGGGTTATGTTTAATGGTTACATTTAATAGTATTATTTGAGGGTTATGTTTAATGGTTACATTTAATGGTATTATTTGAGGGTTATGTTTAATGTTTACATTTAATGGTATTATTTGAGGGTTAATGTTTAATGGTTACATTTAATGGTATTATTTGAGGGGTTTCTGTGAAGATAATGTTTAACGGTTACAGGAACTGCGAGAAGACAATGCGATTCTGATAGAAACCAAGAACATGCTTCAGGAACAGCTGGACAGCTGTCACAAACGTGTGGAGACTGTCATCGCGCTGGAAAATGAGCTCGGACGATACAGGCAGCAGGTGGAGGAACAGGCCAAGGTGAGTTACACACACCAGGGTATGAAAGGTGTGCATTTTAATACATCCTTATGTCCCCGGTCATTGAGAATTAAACAGCCCAGTTAAACACAAGATTCCAGAGTGTTTGAACCCAATCTGGGGTCTGACTTGGATCTCTAAAACAGTGTCTGAAAATACTTGTGTAGAGAGTGTGATTTGTCAAGTGGCCCCTCAATGAAGTTTGTCTGCATTCATTGTTACATGTTTTGAATACAAAACTTTTATGTTATTCATTTTGTCGGTATCACAACAAAAAGTAAAAGAAGTAATTTGAAATTTTCTGTATGTACCCGGTTGTCTACATTTTCGAGATATTTTTGTGTTTTTATCTTGAGAAGAATGAAATATTTCTAAAATACATTTCAACAAGGCATACATATCGGGAATTACTTCTGTATTGGAACTCAATGGGGTCTATCACTGATGCTCATAGAGACAAGTTAGTGAAAGCACTTGTCTAGAGATCCGTAGTTCTGGGTTTAAATCCTGATCTCGCTGTTCAATATCTCCACTTCTGTTGCCATTCCCTTTGTGAAATCAAAATCACAAGCATATCTCACAATTATAACATTTCTTGATTTCTTGATGCACAGTAGCACAGACTGAGTTTTGTTGGTGATGTGTGTTTGTTCCAGGAACGAGATACCGATCGACAGAAGATACAGATTCTCACGGAGGAAAATGCTAACCTGCAGTTTGAAAAGAAAACTAACATGAATGAGAGTACGAACATTGAGAAGGAGCTGGAGTCTGCGCGCCTCAGGATAGCAGGTTAATATTCCACTAACACAGGCCCAGCAGTAATCAAACTTTACCTCAATATAGGGATATGTTTCTTTATTAAATATCAATTGCAAGGGCAAAATAAAAAATCTAAATATTGCTTAAAAAGAGCACCAAAGGATTACATTTTTTGAGAGAATAAAAAGTGTAATAAACATGGAAAAAGATGTCATTTATTTTCATCTGACTTTAAAACTCACACAAGATATACATGTATACATACATTGCCTATAGAGGATAGCGAACATGTTTATTTAATTGAATATGAAAGCCATCCATTTGAGTGAGTGCCAACAAATAAGTTATGTGTGAGAATGAACACAAGGGAATTGGTTTGAATCTGTTTATATCCATATAAAGGCAAACTAGGCCTATTAGGCAAAGTGGATTTTACAGTGTGATGTTTGTTTCACATACTAGATTTTACAGTGTGATGTTTGTTTCACATGTACTAGATTTTACAACAGAAGGTAAACCCACTGGTTATAAGTAACGAAATCTGTAACAGATAAAGGAAAAACTGAGATACACGATAAAAGGTACAATGTCATTTTGAAAATGTTTTCTGCCCACACAGAAAAAGCCCTAGGGTCCTCTAATTAGTAAGTATGGTATACACACCTATGAATGTTAGAAAATGGAGTCTGTATTGATCTTGGTCCAGTAATTGTTCATCGTTTAATGTACTCATGTTTTTGTAGGTATGGGAGGTTCATTGTCCAATCAACTCAACGAAACGACCAACGCCAAGATTCTGAGACTGGAGTTAGAGAATCAGCGATTACTACAGAAAGTTGAGGAGGCTAGGGAAAGTGCACTTATAGAAAATACAACATTGACTTTAGAACTGGAAAAAGAGAACCAGCGATTGGCCAAGAAGGTCGAGAAACTACAGGAATCCAATCGAGAAATGTCACAGTCACAGATTGAGTTAGAACAAAAGCTAGACCAGTTCAGTCATGAGAGAGAACAGTTGTCACAAACACTAGAGACAGTCAAGGAAAGTGCTGATAGACAGGTTCGAGAGTTAGAACGTGAAAATGACCACCTGACAAATACCGTGGAAACTGTTCGAGCACGAAGTGAACAGACCAACGATGCAAAGCTCAAGGATCTTGAGCGGGAAAACAAACGTATGCATGAAACAGTGATAGCGAAAAACCAATTGTTATCCAAGCTGGAATTCGAAAATAGGCAGGTGCAAAAGTCGTATAATAAAGTGAAGGCAAGTACAGATAAGTTATCGGAATTAGAAACAGACAGTGCAAATCTGGAAAAAGAAAACTCGGATTTACATAAAACAATTGCAACTCTACAGTTAACTTGTGATAAGTTCGAGGAAATTGAACAGGAAAATTCTGATTTCGAAGTTGAAAATAGGAAACTTAAGAAAAATGTTGAGTCTCTTCAAAGTGCTTTACAAAAGATGGATCATCTGGAAAAGGAACACATTAATTTAACTGTAGATAACCAAAAACTCCAGAGGAGTTTAGAGTCTCTTCGGAACTCCTCTTCAAAACTTGTTGAGTTAGAAAATGATAAAGGAATGTTGAATCGTGAAATCAAGCAGCTCCAAAAAAGTTTGGAAGCTCAGCGTAGCCAGCAGGTCAAACATGAACAGATGGAGCTCGACTTGCTTGACCTTGATAACGAAAATCAACGGCTGGAGAAATCACTTGAGATGACCACCAAACGTCTGCAGCAGCTGGAGCAAGACAACACTGAAATGGAAATTGAAAACGAAAAATTACAGAAAAGTGTGGAAACTCTGAAAGTGTCAACAAAACGTCTCCATGAGTTGGAGAAAACCAACATCGAGTTGGATGGTGAAGTGTCGAGGCTTGCCAAAGACAAATCTGTTTTAACGAAAGAGAAAAATCGGTTAAAACAGTCGATTGAGTTAAAGGATTCCGAACTGGACGACTTGACCACGAAACATAGCGCATTAGAACGATCAAATCGTAACCTGAAACAGCAGATAGATAGACAGAAAGACACAGCGGCAAGCGTGAAGGAAAGTGAGAAGGAAAACAAAGAGTTACAGCAGCAATCTAACCTCACAAAGCGGACTCTAGCAGCACTCCGGGAGGTGAGTAATCTCCCTTTATAGCACTCCATTCAGGGATACAGTTTCAAAAACATGTTTTTTTTCTGTTTTTTTGAAACTTTTATTATAAAGTCTGTATGGTTATTATGAAATTGACATAGAATGTTTGTTAATATTACTCAATCCTATAGGATAAACAAGGGAATAATATTCAGGTTTCCATATTCAATTTCAAGAAGAAGAAAAAAGATCGATTTTCTTTTTTATTAATCACATTGTAATTATTTAAGGACCCAAATCTAAAATCTATACATAATATGGGGAACATGGAATTTGACTCATAAATCATTAAATTGAATTCCTGCAATAGGTATATATACTTGTATTTGGAATATTCTGTGTGTGACTAATGTTAATTATGTCTCCCCTTCGAATGACATATTGTATTAGTACTGGTTCTTCTTCTTCTTCTGGTTCTTCTAATCGCAACTTGTCGCGGCCATAACTTTTAAACCGTCAAAGATATCTTGATGAAACTTTAGGTATGCATGCATCGCCCACAGAAGGTGTGCAGTGCACTGGAATTAGGTCACTGTGACCTTCACTTCAAGGTCAAAGGTCAAATAAGTGCAACATTTTCAGTAAATTCTTGTCAGGCCTGTAAATTTTAAACCGTTAAAAATATCTTGATCAAACTTGAAGTATTCCTGCATCACCCACAGAAGGTGTGCAGTGTACTGAAAGTAGCGCTTGTGCTTCACTATGTACAGAGTAATGACCTTTTGTTTAATTTTAATACCGAAGTTTGTCCGGAGCATAAGTTCCATGTTATTTCACCTACGTTGACCAAACTTACCATATTTATGTGTCTTGGGAAGGCGGAATCTCTCGCACTAAAATCAGGTTTTATGCCCAACTATAGACAGAGTTATGGCCCTTTGTTTATTTTAATACTGAAGTTTGTCCACGGCATAACTTCCATGTTATTTCACCTATGTTGACCAAACTTACTACAGTTTTAATGTATCTTGGGAAGTAGGTGTGTCGTATTCTAAATTCGGGTCGCGTGCCCCACTATATAAAGAGATATGGCCCTTTGTTAACTTTTTATACCAAAGTTTGTCTATTGGCTAATAAGGAGAGACATATGTATTTGTTCACAAAAACAAAACTCTAGTTTTTTCTGGGGTGATTTTTACTAATTTCCTTTATATTGGTATGATTTGTTAATTTAGCCATGCTTTCAATGTCCAATCACTGTGGGCATATATTTTATAGCTACAGTTGTGAAACTTCCCTGTTCCTAGAATACCGAGCTTTTTACCTGTTGAGGAAGTGGATGGTAATTTAGTTTGGTGTAATGTCTGCTGGCAGTAAGAGAGCTCCAGACTAACAGAGTAGCTTCCCTTTGATTTCTGCATGGTTATGATGTACCTAGATGAATATTTTTGTAGAGATGTTTTTGTCTTTTTTTCATGGGTCTATAATATAAAGTGATTGCAAAAATAACATTTGCTTGAATAATACTGCTACAGGCATAAAAAGGAATAATACTACTACAGGCATAAAAAGGAATAATACTACTACAGGCATAAAAAGGAATAATACTACTACATGCATAAAAAGGAATAATACTGCTACAGGCATAAAAAGGAATAATACTACTACAGGCATAAAAAGGAATACTACTACTACATGCATAAAAATGAATAATACTACTACAGGCATAAAAAGGAATAATACTTCTACAGGCATAAAAAGGAATAATACTACTACAGGCATAAAAAGGAATAATACTACTACAGGCATAAAAAGGAATAATACTATTACAGGCATAAAAAGGAATACTACTACTACAGGCATAAAAAGGAATAATACTTCTACAGGCATAAAAAGGAATAATACTATTACAGGCATAAAAAGGAATACTACTACTACAGGCATAAAAAGGAATACTACTACTACAGGCATAAAAAGGAATACTACTACAGGCATAAAAAGGAATAATACTTCTACAGGCATAAAAAGGAATAATACTATTACAGGCATAAAAAGGAATAATACTATTGCAGGCATAAAAAGGAGCTATGAAGGTTCAATGATCATAAAAATGTAATGAAAGTAGTTATAAAAAGAAATAGTTTGCATTGTTGAAAAAATGTAAATGTATTCAACTGTTCGTTAGGCCGTAATAAAGCCTATTCATGTTGCTAATTGCAATAATTTTTGTAAGACATAAATCAGGCAAAAATCACAAATTCTGACCCCTCTATATGGCAAGGCGCAAATGTTATGAGAGCCATAGGCCATTGTAGGACGTCACATATCCCATATAGAGTTAAACTGAAACCCTGATTTGACAAGTTGAATGCTGAGGGTCTCACCACTTTACCAAATATAGTTTGATGAAACACCTACAGTAATAATTTGCTTGTACATGTGCAAACTGAAAAAGCTAGAGAAATCTGGAATGTACTCACCAGTATAAACCTGTATGGGTAACCTATATATAGTGCTACCTGGGGTATTTAATACATTTGTATGAACTAAGAGGTTAGTGATGCTGTATTAATTTATAATAAATGTATAAAATAAGTGTAGACCACTAGGGTCTATTCTAGTTCAACACCTTCAGCTTTATGGCACCTGCACACAGGGGTATGTCTTCAAATGAAACTGTCGCCAAGTCAGATATTAATTTCACTATTCATATGTAATTACTTAATATCTTATATTATGTTGGCAAATGTGATTTCTTAATATTGTATATTATATTTTCCGGTATACAGTATATATATTCCTTCATAGTGGAAATTGTATGCATAAAATAAGCTCCATGCATGGAAGTCAGTGGTGAGGGCACAGACTTTGTTACATCTGCAATTTGTTATTTAAGTCTACCTTTGCATAATGGGAGGTCAACATGACAATCACTTATTGAGTGTATTGTTTTATTCTTTAATATATCAATACCGGGTATCTGGATTTAAAAAAACAACAACACTATTTTTACTTTTTGTACAAAAAGCCATCTAGAA
Source organism: Mizuhopecten yessoensis (assembly GCF_002113885.1). NCBI lineage: Eukaryota > Metazoa > Mollusca > Bivalvia > Pectinida > Pectinidae > Mizuhopecten > Mizuhopecten yessoensis. The sequence goes on from NW_018405013.1 coordinate 180,155, forward strand.
TTATCTCCCCTCTTCCATAGATGAAAAATTAATAACACTGGAAACTACATCCACAATTTACTTCTCCACATGATGTCTGAGTCCTGAAAAAGATTTGTGATTATGAAATTTTCTAGTTGTGAGAAAAATTGTGAAATTTAGTCTGAGTAAATAACTTGCTCTAAGGTAACAAAGTACAAATTGTTGTTAAATTTGGGGCACCATGCATTCATAGCAACAATCAATGGATGTTTTTTTGAAAACCTATATATTCATCATTCATTCATCAATTTGGTCTTTCAATTATTTATTCCATTCATTCTAAATCAGCCTTCCACTGTATACCAGGAAACCTCATCCAGTTAGGTTTTCTCGTGTAGAATCTGGGTTTTTTCTTCGTGTTTATTTCACCCTTCACATGCTATTATTGTGTATAGTATGTTGAGTAGTTATTTTCATTATTGTGATAAATTTGCAGTAATTATGAAGGGCGAAAAAGACGTTAATTAAACCATAGCAAAAAAATATCCTGTATAAGTATACAGTATTTACACTGCAGCCAGTCATATCCCTTCATCCATTGAAATTCATTTATTTGAGCCATTTATATCCATTTGTTTAATTTTTAGGACCTGGTGAATGAGAAAGTAAAGAGCCAACAGATGAAGAATGAGATGGACAGACTAACACATGACCTTGAGCGCGTCGGCATTAATAAGGAGAAATTAGTTAAGGCAGATAACTCTCAGGACGACAGGTAGGAGTCACAAGTTAGGTTGCATATCAATAATTTAAGTCAATCAAAATGTAGCTAGACAAAACATCCAAGTTCAATATTTATGATAAATAAGACTTTGTTAATAAATTGATGATATATTTGAAATGTACACAAGAAAATATTTATTCACTCATCCTGAATTATTGTTAATCAGTCCTTTATTGGAGGTAACTCTCACAAAATACAGTCACAAATGTGTAAGGTAGCATATGTCCTTACTGAGAGAGTATTGCACCTTACTATAATGTACAGATTTCTCTGTATACTTGACTATATTTGCTGCATGGCCAGCTTTACAAGTTTCCTGTCAGTAATACCAGATCAGGAATTAGATCAATGCTACGAGGATTTAATCTCGATCATCTCAAGTGTCTCTTTGACCCTGATTTTATGTTTGAAAATATGAATTGATAAATAATAGTCACTATCCACTTGGATCAATAAGGCTTAGAAAAATATATTTCTGTTTACTGAAGTAGCTTTGGAGAAAAACAGACCAGATAAGTAAGTTATATATATCCAAGAAACTATTTTCATGTAGAATATATAGAGCAGATCTAGATAGCCATATTTTAATTTTTAATGAAAATGTGTATGAAAACCTGTAAAGACCAAAGTCATGGAAAGGTAGGATTACTGTAAACACTTGTGTTTCTATATAAGACTGTTAAGTATAATGGCTGGCTACAGATACAGATCTTTGTGAAACGATCCACCAGATATGGTCAATAGCAAAATTATCAATGTCAAATGAAAATAATATGCAATAATATTATTACCATAGTACAAAATGACAACCATCAGCCAGAAAATGTTATCATGAGAAAAAGATATAAACTTTGATTAGACAAAGTTATAGAATGTAAAGAATGTAATTAGTCAAAGTTATAGAATTTAATTAGACAAATTATAGAATGTAATTAGACAAAGTTATATGTAATTAGACAAAGTTATAGAATTTAATAAGACAAAGTTATAGAATTTAATTAGACAAAGTTATAGAATGTAATTAGACAAAGTTACAGAATGTAATTAGACAAAGTTATAGAATGTTATTAGACAAAGTTATAGAATTTAATTAGACAAAGTTACAGAATGTAATTAAACAAAGTTATAGAATGTAATTAGACAAAGTTATAGAATTTAATTAGACAAAGTTATAGAATTTAATTAGACAAAGTTATAGAATGTAATTAGACAAAGTTATAGAATTTAATTAGACAAAGTTATAGAATGTAATTAGCCAAAGTTATGGAATATGATTAGACAAATTTGTAAACTTTAATTAGACAAATTTGTGGAACGTATTTGAACAAAGTTGTAAACTTATTAGACAGAGTCAAAAAAGTAATTAAACAAATATGTAAAACTTAATAAGACAAAGTTTAAAATGTTATCAGACAAACATGTCATAATTAGATAAAGTTGTAACCTGTTATTAGACGTTATGAATTTTAATAAGACAAAATTAAAACTATAATAAGACAATTTAATTATTAATTGTAGTTTCACAGAGTTGTTTACACACAATTTTCACCTTTTTCCACATAAGACAAAAATGTTATTGTAAAATAAAGTCTCATCACCACCAGACAGAGTCATCTCCATCAACTGTATAATATGTAGCAGTCGCATACATAATTTCACTCTCAAAATGTCCTAACCGTCTGACAAAAAAGACAGGAAAACATTTTATAGGTATTTTTTCAGGGTGTTATTGAAACTATTATTAACTGAAGTCTGAACTCCAGAGCTTTAAAAGGTATCATTTGAATATCTTAACAGATGTGGCTTTCACTGATCACAAATATAGGATAATCCTCCGGATGTTGTATAAAATATCTTCATGGTTTACGTTATTGATTTTTAATTGATTTTTGGCCTCTTTTGTATGGGGTTTGTATGAGAGTAAATATTGAGCCACGGGCCTCCTCTTGACCCTGCCCAAGTCCCCACCTGTTATTGTAGGGCCCTGGTCTGCCCAAATGGTTCTGTATGGTGCTTAGTGGTATATGGTGATGTAACGTTGCCGTATATGTACCCGATTCTTCAGTGGGTCACTCAATGCAGGTCACACTTCAGTCATTCCGAAACTTTACAGGAGCTTATGAATGACGTTGGTAAAGTTTGCCACATGTTCTCGACATAGAGAAGGATACTGGAGGAAATCAATGGGCTGTATTGACTGGTGATCTCTAGGTGGGGTGTTCAGAGTACAGCGCTCAGTTGAGGCTGAAATACTCAGATACAAAGCCAGTGATTTACCTACATGGAACTAGATAGGGAAATCAGCCCTGGATACACAGATTCTGTATACAGGACCAAAAAGAGGGTTCAGTAAGGAACATCTCGGCCCAGACTGCATGGATTTCTTGCCAAGGACTCGATAGGATGTTGTAAGGATACAGTTCACCCCAGAGTATGAGGATGTCATACACAGGACTAGAGAAGGTGTACATTTAAGGATCTGTTCAGCTCGGAGAACAGGGTTTTCCTCACTCATTAACAAGGGGCTGAACTAATTAGGACGGTTTGAAGACCTTCAAACCTGGAGAACAGTAATATTCCCTAAAGAGGACAAAACAAGATGTTGTAAGGACATAGTCTGAACTTGGATACAGAGATTCCCTTAACAGATCTATATAAGAAGTCATAAGGACACGACCCAGCTCCCTGTGCAGGGATTCCCTTGATAGGAGATAGGGCTTTTAAAGCCCGCTGACAGGCTATACAGGAAGTGGGTGTTTACACACGGGTTTGTGTCCTTGTTGGAATTAAGCCTTGGTAGGCATGGTGGACATTCAGGAATACTGCTTTTCATTTTTGCCCCTCACGGAGGTAAGTCCAACCTCATGGGATAATGAGGAAGAAGAGGAGGATGAGGAGGAGGAGGTGGTGGCAGAGAAGCCAGGGATAGAAGAGGAACGATGGGTAGAGGAGGGGTACAGTGAGGAAGATGGGGTAGGGGAGGAGATTGTGGAGGAGGAGGAGGTCTGCCAGGTGATTGAAAATGTTCTCCCTATTCAGGACAGATTATTGGAGGAAGAAATTGATTTTCAGAATTTTAAGGAGCAAGTTATTGTGTGAGTGATTTCAGCCTTGAATTGTTTCTTAACATTTTCTTCATTTTGTTAAATATGGATTATGAAAAGATTCTTTTTACACAACCAATAAGTGTTTCTATGTGATGTTTCGATGACTAGTACAGTATATACCGTACTAGTCATTGAAACGTCACATAGAAACACGTATTGGTTGTGGAAAAAGAATCTTTTCATAAGCCTCAAATTGTTTTTGTAAGAAAGGCGTTAATTGGTCCAACGTAATTAGCATGTAAATGAGATGTTTTGTTTTTGTACAGACTAATGAGTGATACTCTCCACCTATGCCACGTACCAGACACTAGCAGACGACAGATTTGACTTACTAACACCGTCAGATTTTCCCATGGGTTATGTGTGTGTAAATGTCAACTGAAAAGAACAAAATATTCTTTAATATATATTGACTTTTGTATGTTTCAAACAGGGAAACATCTATAGATTTTCTTGTCCAAAATAAATGTTAAATAGAGTAAAATAACAGTAAGGAATTTAGTGTTTGTTTTTTTGTTAGTCCATTCCTTTTGACGTCCCAATAGACTGACAGTTAGCTGTCGGTACGCAGGTTTAAGTCCCCGCCCTAATGACTGACCCTCGGGTTTAATTACAAGGTAGGCCACTTATAATACATAGACAAGGTGTTTCACCCATTGTTACTAAATCTACACATACAGAGGGTGTTGCCAAATCTACACGGTATATATAGAAGGTGTTGCACAGATTGTCATAAAATCTATTGTTTCCACCCACAGTCGATACAAAGCCCTGGAAAACATGATGGAGGATGCTTTGAAGAAGAGCATGGAGATCAAAGAAGAAAAGATCCATGCCCTTGAGAGCAGGTAAATGCTAGTCTATTTACTTAAGGGGTCAGAGTACTAATAGAGAAAGTTCTGTAAGCTTGACTTGTCGTAAGGTGAGTATGGGGGAAAATATTCTTAACATTTTTACACATTTAAGTTACTTGTTTCATATACTCATTTGATTTCCTGTTGGTGTAATTTCAGTTATGAATTAAAATATTTTTGAAATTATCCCAGAGGAAAATGTTACAGATTACCATTAAGCTGACCAAACTGTTAAAAACTGTTTTCCCTGTGTTTTGATGACTTGTTAGCTTAACAAGATATTAATGTTAATGTGTATCAATATCATGATTTTAATTTTGATATCATTTCCCTGCCTTTTGAAGACTGGCTAGCTTTGCAAGATAATACTGTTAATATGTATTATATTGTGATTTTAATTTTGGTACTTATAAGTAAGAATCAAAACACATTGCTGTAGCTACAGTAAATATGAAACAAAATGCATCAAACTTAACTTCTGTAATAGCTAGAACTGAGGGCCCTCAACCCTTGCATTTGTATGCATATTTACACAAATTCTTTTTGAAAGTAATTACTTCTGAGGAATAAGGAAATTGAACATTAAAAACCCAAATAGAAAGAACTTTTTCATATTGTCCTGTCATTGACAGCTTAATTCTAAAAAAAAAATATCTCTGATTATTTTGAAGTTAAAAAAAATTACATTTCCGCTTTAGTCTCAAAGCTATATTTTGGGGTTTAATTTTATGTCTAAAACTGAATTCAAGTTAAGATAGGTTTCCCATGTTCATTTATATTACAAAAAAAAATTGTATAGAAATTTTGAAGTGGCAAGAAATATTTCCTTAATGACATATGGTAATTAATGCATACCAGGTAAGGAAATGGAAACTGTAGATCTACATAACAGTAGATGACCTAGATCTACCTTGCATAATTACAACTAGGTCAATACCTCAGTGAAGTCCTGGTATATACAAGGAAATGACCAAGAAATACATTATCTACATGTTTACTTCCTCATCTGTTTATTTTGTTGTGTCAAAATGTGTTTACCTGCTGGAAACAGGCAATATAGGGAAATAAAAATGGATTAACAAAAAGAAAAAATTGTCTTCAATCAATAATTTTGTTTGAAGTCTGTTGTCATGTTTGTCCCTGTTAATTTCATTTTGTTTGTTTTGCAAACATTCCAAACATTCTGTTCTGGACAAGATCTAAGGAATTGTCTCTCTCAAGATGTGACTATAATCACTCCAGGATCTAGGAAGAGTGGGATTTCTCACTAGCTTCCTACTTGTGCTTCACATGCGCAATGAACCCATTTATTTCTGAAAGTCAGCCAGAATCACAAAAAGTCCTGGATTAGTGAATAACAAATAAAAAGTTGACACGTTCTTAGTAAAAAAAAAGGTATTTTTTCTGGCATTATTCTTGAAACCTGAACGACAAATTTTCTAATTCAATTACATGAATTAAGTTAATAATTTAATCTCAGAATACTGTTATATGCACCAAAGAGAGAGAGATCTCTCCTGATAAAAGAGATTCCTCTTTCGGCATTAGGTAGCAGTCATCAGTGGCAGGTTTGGAGTCGGCTAGTATGCTGATCTTGACATGCAAATAGATGTTCATCAGTATACTTACTAATAGGAATAAATCACTATGGGATTGACTAGAAAAAAGAGAGCCATACCAGTATTGGAGAAACTAAGCATTATTCCTTCAATTTCAAATTGACAGACTGGAAGAGTCCAAGAAACGTAACATACGTCTCCAGGACGAAATGCGTCAGCTCAAGCAGGAGTGCGAGTCACTTAAACAGCGGTACGAGGAGGAGTCGCACAGCAGGGACAGGTCAGTGTAATGTTTGTCGTTACAGGTCAATTATACCATAATGGAAAACAAGTTACCTCCCTACATATATATAACAATTCATTTTCTGTAAAGAAGTTTCAATTCTGATATCAAATAAAATCAATTTCCAAACTAGTTATTATCAATGAATGTTTTTAATATTTCTTATATTGATATTGTTTCATCCTCTTTCTTTGACCGTTATTTGTTGTTGAAAATAACTCAGAATTATAAATGTTTACAGACATGACAGTGCTTCACGCTTTAGTCAGTCTGGGCGGGCCAACAACCCAACCAAGGAAATGTTTGAAGTGAAGGACCATCTCATACAGGTGGAAAGACAGGTGAGTTTAAATTCTTGTTTGATGACTCCTCTCAATCAGTGCAGAATGTTGCATGACCTTTTGCAACATTGACCTTGACCTCTGTGTCCTTTCTTTAGATGTAATTATAAGCATTGAAATTTATTCATCTTTTGACATTGATGGTGGTATGCAACACACTTCGTTTCAAAAACTGTATACCGGGAAATTTTTACCCAGGCAAACATTCACCCTACGCCAGTGAAATCCAAATTTGCCCAGTGTTAATTTCGCCTTTCCCGTTCAATTACTATGTAGATTATGTTGTTCCCAGTTTACAGTATATCAACCCCATATCAGGGGAAAATATGTATTAATGTAACAATCTTGTTTATCATCATTGTTAAAATAAAAAATTGTTTAAAGTCATCAAAGTGAAGTAAATATCTTTTCTCTGCAGAATGCCACCTTTATGGCCGAAAACAAGAACCTGAAGTCACAGACCAACTCGCTGAATGCTCAAATCCAGAAGTTAGAGAGTCAGAACTCGAAGCTTCAGAACCAGTCGTTGACCCTGCAGGACCAGTTCACGTCGCTTCAGTCCCACAATGCCAAGCTTCAAGTGGAGAACTCTACGTTGAAGTCGGAGTGTTCCACGCTACGGTCCCAGATGTCCACCCTGCAGTCCCATTTGTCACAACTGGAGGGGGAGCATAAACACCTTCTGGAGAACCAGGAGGAGCTACAGATTTCACACGAACAATTGGTTCAGGACCACGAACAACTACAACAGTATCATGAACAGCTTGCGTCGGAGTATGAGGGACTCATCTCTGAACACGGTTCACTCAAATCAGTGCATAAGTCTATGAAGGGAGAAAACAAAGAGCTAAAAGACCAGTTAGATGCATTCCTGCAGGGTCGCGAGGACGTATCGCATGTTCGGGATCGTGCCCAGCGTGAGAAAGATGCCTTACGGTCAGAGATACAGTCTCTGGGAGGAGTGCAGATGGAGTACGAACACCTACGCGAGGAACACAGTAAGCTGCTTAGTAAACACGAGCAGCTGTGTAAGAATTATAGTGACACGGCAGGCGAAAACAAACATCTGAAAACCGAGAACAACACATTCCTTACAAAGAACGCCGAGCTTAAAACTCAGTGTGATGAGTACAGGGAACAGTTACATTCCATGGAAATCGACGTCAACAGTCTCGCCCATAAGTATGATGTAAGTAACATATATAACTAACGTGGAGCTGCTAAATTTGTCGTCTATGAAAGTTCGTGAACTTGTACCTAAAAACTATTTTTGGGGTTTTGGTTTTTATTGCCAGTAATGTAAGCCAGACCAAATATGTGTCCTCCACTATATAAAGAGATATGGCCCTTTGTTAAATTTTGTATACCAAAGTTTGTCTTTTGGCTAATAAGAATCAGAGGAGACATGTTTTTGTTCACAAAATACATTTCTAGTTTTTGTATCTTTTTGCCCAGAAATGAAAACTTTTGCTAAGAGCTTGAACCATGTATTCACTTAATTCAGGAAGTTTAACTTATCAGTTTATGAGTGGCTTTGAAACTCCAGTCATGGATTTAGCCCTGATTTATGATTACGAGTGATGTGAGTGTAAAACAGAAGTATATAACAGTAGAACAATAAGACTCTGATGTTCCTTCTAATGTATTTTAACATCAAGCTTATTAGATGGATGATAAATTCAAAAACATTTGAAAATAAACTTGAAACGTTTTCATTGTTATATTAATTGTTGTTGGACATTGTGATATTTGACAACATCTGTTGATTTATTTTGACATTATAACCTGTTGTGAACAGTTGAGACCTAGAGTAACCATGGTAACATGGGGTGGCCTGTCATAAATTATGTTTGTTGTGACATACATGTACATTGACCTGATGTGACTTGGGATGACCTTTTGTACGTGGTATACAGTGACATGTACCTGTGGTGACCTGTTGTGGTATACAGTGACCTGTAGTGACCTATGATTACCATTTGACCTGAGGTGACCTGTTGTTGAATACAGTGACCTGCAGTGACCTATGATAACATTTGACCTGTTGTGGTATACAATGACCTGTAGTGACCTATGATTTTTGACCTGTGGTGACCTATGATATTTGACCTGTGGTGACCTGTACCTGTAGTGACCTATGCTATTTGACATGTGGTGACCTGTAGTGACCTATGATATTTGACCTGAGGTGACCTGTTGTTGTATACAGTGTCCGGTAGTGATCTATGATAATATTTGACCTGTGGTGACCTATTGTTGTATACAGTGACCTGTAGTGACCTATGATAATATTTGACCTGTGGTGACCTGTTGTGGTATATATATACAGTGACTTGTAGTGACCTATGAAAACCCATGGTAACATGTAACCCCTGGTGACCTGTTGTGTTGACAGACTCTGTACCAGATGAACCAGAAGATGGAAGAAGACAACAAGAACCTGCTGATGCAGATCCAGTCTCTTCTCAACTCCAACCATGAGCTGTTGTCACAGATCCTAAACAGCAAGGAGCACTTCGCCGAGGAGGAGAAGTCATACCTGTACGTTCCTGCCTCAGTTATTTGATTCAGTTTTAACAACCCATCAGTACCATTACATACATCTCAACACAGCAGATCTGTTTTATTTTGTGATCTCCTCTGAAACAGTGAGCATGCGTGGAGCCCTGTGTTAGTCACTTCATATGATCATGCAGTGGGATACAGCAGGCCTAGTCTTTTTACCCAATCTGCAAATGTTCAAACTTCCAGCCTCAGTTACATCTGTTAACTTTCTGCACTAATTACAGGAAAAACATTTTATTTTCTTCCGAAAAAATTTGATCAGATTTAACACTGTGCAAAAAATTATATATGAATAGTTAGTAGTATCAGTAAATATGTATTTGCAAATTCAACTCTCAGAATCATGTTTGCCGAGGGCGTCGCCCTCGGCAAACATGATTTATCTTGGGGAAACAACTCTTCAGGTCTCCCTCACACCAGGGCAATAAGTGTATAATATCATACTGCAGATCCCATACTAATAATTTAATTTCCTGTTCCAGAGAAAAGATGTCTGACTTACGACGACAGAAGGAAAGACTTGAAGAAAAGATCATGGATCACTACAAGCGACAGGAAGTTTCTAAGAAGTATGTAAAGAGTATCTTCATTATACACTAGAACTTATCTATGTGTACCCTTGTCCTGTCTGTAGTATGTAAAGAGTATCGTCATTATACACTAGAACTTATCTATGTGTACCCTTGTCCTGTCTGTAGTATGTAAAGAGTATCTTCATTATACACTAGAACTTCATCTATGTGAATCCCTGTCCCGTCTGTAGTATGTAAAGAGTATCGTCATTATACACTAGAACTTCATCTATGTGTATCCCTGTCCCGTCTGTAGTATGTAAAGAGTATCGTCATTATACACTAGAACTTATCTATGTGTATCCTTGTCCTGTCTGTAGTATGTAAAGAGTATATTCATTATACACTAGAACTTCATCTATATATGTATCCCTGTCCTGTCTGTAGTATGTAAAGAGTATCTTCATTATACCCTAGAACTTATCTATGTGTATCCCTGTCCCGTCTGTAGTATGTAAAGAGTATCTTCATTATACACTGGAACTTATCTATGTGTATCCTTGTCCTGTCTGTAGTATGTAAATAGTATATTCATTATACACTAGAACTTCATCTATATATGTTTCCCTGTCCTGTCTGTAGTATGTAAAGAGGATCTTCATTATACACTAGAACTTATCTATGTGTACCCCTGTCCTGTCTGTAGTATGTAAAGAGTTTCTTCATTATACACTAGAACTTATCTATGTGTATACCTGTCCTGTCTGTAGTATGTAAAGAGTATCTTAATTATACACTAGAACTTATCTATGTGTATGCCTGTCCTATCTGTAGTATGTAAAGAGTATCTTCATTATACCCTAGAACTTATCTATGTGTATCCCTGTCCCGTCTGTAGTATGTAAAGAGTATCGTCATTATACACTAGAACTTATCTATGTGTACCCCTGTCCTGTCTGTAGTATGTAAAGAGTATCTTAATTATACACTAGAACTTATCTATGTGTATGCCTGTCCTATCTGTAGTATGTAAAGAGTATCTTCATTATACACTATATATGTATCCCTGTCCTGTCTGTAGTATGTAATGAGTATCTTCATTATACACTAGAACTTATATATGTGTATACCTGTCCTGTCTGTAGTATGTAAAGAGTATCTTCCTTATACACTAGAACTTATCTATGTGTATCCCTGTCATGTCTGTAGTATGTAAAGAGTATCTTCATTATACCCTAGAACTTATCTATGTGTATCCCTGTCCTGTATGTAGTATGTAAAGAGTATCTTCATTATACACTAGAACTTATCTATGTGTATCCCTGTCCTGTCTGTAATTAAAGCTGAACCTGTCTATTGATATGTAGGTTCATGCTTCTCTAAAGTACTCTAAAACAATTTACTTTTACAGTGTTGCATTTTCATGGGGACCAAATTCCCTGGTGATGTAACGAGATTATACGTTATTAGAGTAATGGATCATTATATTGTGCTTACATTATGGTTTTATGGTTCTCAGACAGCCAATATCGGCTGACGTTTGTACTATGTGGATTATATTCTCACTTTGATTATTAGCTCACCTGGTCCGAAGGACCAAGGTGAGCTTATGCCATACCGTTGCGTCCGTCGTCCGTACGTCGTCCGTACGTCAACAATTTATTTAAACGACTTCTTCTTCTGAACCACTGATTGGAATTCAACTAAATTTGACTGGAAGCATCCCTAGGTGGTGAGGATTCAAAATTGTACAAATGGTGGGGCTGACCCCCCAGGGGGCTGAGGGGCGGGGCCAAAAGGGGTCAATTTGGCTATATTGCTTTAAGCGACTTCTTCTCTGGAACTAAGAAGTGGATATCAACCATATTTGACTGGAAGCATCCCTAGGTGGTGGGGATTCAAAATTGTACAAATGATGGGGCTGACCCCCCAGGGGGCTTAGGGGCGGGGCAAAAAGGGGGCAATTTGGCTATATTGCTACAAACGACTTCTTCTGTAGAACTATGCCATGGATATCAACCATATTTAACTGGAAGCATCCCTAGGAGGTGGGGATTCAAAATTGTACAAATGGTTGGGCTGACACCCCAGGGGGCTGAGGGGCGGGGCCAAAAGGAGTCAATTTTGCAATATTGCTAAAAGCGACTTCTTCTCTGGAACTAAGAGGTGGATATCAACCATATTTGACTGGAAGCATCCCTAGGTGGTGGGGATTCAAAATTATACAAATGGTGGGGCTGAGCCCCCAGGGGGCTGAGGGCAGGGCCAAAAGGGGGGCAATTTGGCTATATTGCTATAAACGACTTCTACTGTAGAACTATGCCATGGATATTGATCGTATTTGGTCGGAAGCATTCATGGGTGGCAGGGGTTCAAAATTGTACAAATGGTGGGGCTGACCCCCCAGGCTAAGGGGTGGGGCCAAAAAAAGTGTATTACTTGGAAATAGTTGAGATCCCCACCATATAACCATGGTATACAACTGCTGAGTATAAAGAGAAGAATGCACATTTGCTTCCAGGATGGCTATAGGGTCTGGCCCCACCCTTGGAGACATAGTTCCTGGGCCATAACTTTAAAACTGTTGAGATCCCCACCCCAAAACTATATATACAAATGCTGGGCATAAAAAGACGAATGCAGTCATGATATCAGAATAGACCCTGGGGTCTGACTGAACCCCTAGGGACCTAGTTTGTTAGTCACAGCTTGGAAACAGTTGAGAGCCCCACCCTATAACGGTATATACAATTGCTGAGTATAAAGAGATGATTGCACATATGCTTCCAGGATGGCCTTGGGGACTGCCCCACCCTTGGAGACTTAACCCCTGGGTCATAACTTCGAAATGGTTTAGATCCCCACCCCAAAACTATATATACAATTGTTGGGCATAAAAAGACGAATGCAGTCATGATATTAGAATTGACCCCAGGGTCTGCCCCACCCTTGCAGACTTAACCCCTGGGTCATAACTTTGAAATGGTTGAGATCCCCACCCCAAAACTATATATACAAATGCTGGGCAAAAAGAGACAAATGCAGTCACGATATTAGAATTGATCCTGGGGTCTGGCCACAACCCTAGGGACCTAGTTTCTGAGTCAAAGCTTGGAAACAGTTGAGATCCCCACCCCATAACCATACATAAAATTGCTGGGCATGAAGAATCTAATACAGATATGCTACAAGGATTGGCCTTGGGGTCTGGCATATTCCCTTGATCTCATTCAGAGAATATTTTGCCATGATTGCTTTGGTATCCAGGTGAGCGATACAGGCCCTCTTGTTAATGATATAAAACCGTGGGAAATAAAACTGGTATACAGTACTGTCTAATATAAGAAGGTAAACCTTGTCATACAAGACTTACAGATTGTTATGTTAGGTGTCCATTTCACTGATTATATTGGTACTAATGTTGTTTGTTACAGAAATAGAGGTCTGGGGGCAAGAATAGCAAGGAGAGCAGCGAAGATATTTGTATCAAGGGTAGGTATCAAAAAAAAAATCACATACCATCTGATTTTGTATTTATGGGATGATTACAATACAAAATATCTAATTGAGTTTGATTAAAGCAATTTAAATTTAATCTTGAAAGTGGGTTTCCTTTTTTTTTCTCTTCAACATATGGTTCATATTCATGATCAAAATATGAATTTGAATTTGATTTTTTTTATGAAATTCGACCATGGCCTTCAGTAATGTTGCTGTCAGTGTATGTGACTATTCATTGTTAGCATCTTTACATGAATCACTTTAATCATTCACTTGTGATTGCTGACCTTGACATCTTTGACCTTTGATCTTTGTCTTGTGATTGCTGACCTTTGTTATGTGTTTGACCTTTGATCTTTGTCTTGTGATTGCTGACCTTGACATCTTTGACCTTTGATCTTTGTCTTGTGATTGCTGACCTTTGTTATGTGTTTGACCTTTGATCTTCAACCTCCCAGAACCGAGAGCGGAGTAAGAGCAGAAACAACCTGACCAACATAGATAACAGTCAAGACAACACATCACAGGGATCTGGTGATGTCACAGCTGACCATGACTCCAGGAAGTCAGGTGAGAATTACGGGATAGGGTGTAGTGGGGCATGAGGTTTTTCCATAGAAACTAGATCGGGAGTGGTTCTGTATGGTGACAGGCGGCCATGTTGTAATGGGGTATGATTTCTGATCACCTGATCACCTGATCTTGTATCAGTAGTGGTAGTTATAATGGCTATGGACTGCACAGTGAAATAAAAGATATATCAGATGTACTGGATTTGGTAACTGAAACTAACTGTAATTGTAACCTGATTATCTAGTGAGCTAGCATTCATCGCTTGATGTGGATACTATTTAAACCTGTCTGGTCCGACCCCCCTTGTGATCTACAGTAAAATCTCTCTAATATGACACTGAAATTATGTAAAACCTGCCTAATCTGACACTGGATCTGCACTGAAGATCTCTCTAACCTGACACCCTGTAACTAATCTGACACCTGTTGAAATCCAAATTGGTTGTTTTAGACAAGGGGTCAGTCAATACACAGGTTTTATTTGGAGTTTTATATATTAATATTAGATCACAACTTATGACAGATATAACAAGATGTTAGAATACTCAGGAGTCTGAAAAGATAGGTTTCACTGTACATTTGTAAGACATTTTTTGAAGCAATAGTCTCCAAACTCAAGCTCACATTTTGTTTATGAAACGTTGTTATGGCATGCTATCATGGTGTTCTCCGCGATACCATCATATGAATGATAATGTCTGTGTTGTCAAGGAAATGACCTCTGTATGACCTTGCCTGAAGTATTACTAGCATGACCTCTGTGTGACCTTGTCTATGATCTCAAGAAAATGAACCTATTGTCGTCATGAAAATGACCCCTTATATCCTTGCCTGTGTTGTCATGGAAATTCACCCTTTGTAACCTTACCTTGTGTTGTCATGGAAATGATATATGTGACCTTACCTTGTGTTGTCATGGAAATTATCTGTATGACCTTACCTTGTGTTGTCATGGAAATTATCTGTATGATCTTACCTTGTGTTGTCATGGAAATGATCTGTATGATCTTACCTTGTGTTTTCCTGGAAATGATCTGTATGACCTTACCTGCATTTTGATGGAAATGATCTGTATGACCTTACCTTGTGTTGTCATGGAAATAACTGCCCCTCCCCCTTGTCACCTTTCATATTGTTGTTATGGAAATGTCTCTGATCTAACCTGTCTTGTTGTGGGAATTACCTGTTTGACCTTGCCTATCTTGCCATGGAAATTATCTGTGGTCAAACTTTCCTCCTCACCTGTACATAATTGTCAAAATTACCTGCTTGTATCCCTGGAACTCTTCCATGTCTGTTTACGTTGTAGCCCAAGTTCTACCCTAACCTCGTCACACTTCCTGTCTGGTTCACACAGAAATCTTCTCCTACACAAATATAACTTTGTTTTGACCACACTGCCTGCTAACAGTTCGTGTGAACACTCTTGCTAATTGTCATGTGTTTGTGTTGTCCGAGTCACTACTGACCATCTGACCAGTGGTCAATAAAGCATGTGTCCAGCATTACTCTGGTCTTTATTGTTACTTGACTGTGCTCCTGGATCATGTGATGTTTCCTAGCATGCCGTGCACCAATACTCTCTGGCATGCCAACTCAACTTCTTTTATTTCCTTATATGGAAAGGTCTTGGTTTTGAGAGTTTTGTTTTTTGTACCATCAGAACGGAAATACCATCGACATGGTAGTGCAGAGAATCTGCTGGAAACTTCGGCCCTGTCTAAACAGAGTCGTAGTCGCGCAAAATCTACCACTGCTCTCAACCTAGAGGCTGACAGTAGCGACCAATCTGTCAGAGGTAAACATTGTCATGTAGCATGTACACATCTCTCTGTTTGTAGTCTTTTAGTTATTGTACATAACAGGAAATTGTGTTATACCTTTTCTTTAGCTTTTTCTGTGGCTTGTATATATTATATATATATATTACTTGACGTGACTGTTGTTTACCTGGATATTCTTTTCTCTGTTGATATTAACTTTCTTGGTGTCTCTGTGCTGCGTTTATTTCAGTAATATTTATTGTACATTTATCAGTTAATCTTTCTGATCCGTCTCTTCTGTTGATAAACCTAATCTCTGTTTCATTTCATCTGTTGATTTGGTGGGGTATTTTACGTAATGTCTCTTAACTCTGCGTTAGTGTTGATTACGATCTATTTGTTTGATGTATGTCGAAGTGGTCCTACTTAAGCTTGGTTTCTGTGTCCAGTGCTGATTTTCTGTGGAACAGTTTTATTGGTGTGGGTAGAAAGATGATGTTGCTTGTTTGTAATCATCTCTCACTTTATGTTTAGTATCATTTTTCAAACAAATTTATTAAAGAATTTGTAGCTTTTCTGACCAGAAAGTATGCCATGGTGCAATGTCGGTTTTGTCAATTATTTACAAATTGTGTCCATTCTTAAAAAAGTATTCAAATTTCAAAAGGGAATGCAGGTTTGTTAAAATAAGTTAGAATAATGTCCATAGAAGTCTTCAAGGGACACAATTTATCTCTCAGGGGCCATGTTAGCTTAACTTAAGGATGGTGTAAAGTCTTAGCTTTAAAAGATCATTATTTTTGAAATTATTTCTTCTCAAAAATCAGTCTGCCAAATTCATCCAGATTTTATCAGAAACAACCTTAGAAAAAAGAAGATGCAAGTTTGTTCAAGTTTACTGCATAACATGAATAGCACAACTAGGGTAGGGGCAGCTGTAAATGATAAAAGAAAAAAATGAAAATTCTTTTAATGAACCAGGTGAGCAAATAATACTCGTTGCACCCTTATAATTGTTGTGATTTGTATATGTATTAGTATAAAGGCTATACCTAGAGGTCAAGGTTCACCGTAAGCTTCAATGACCAACAACATAAAAAAGGCAAATACTCTGGTTACTGTAAATGATTAATTGTAAGATATTTATATAGTTTACCTCCCAACAAATTATTTATAAGGACTTGGGAAATCCCATGGAACAGATACATGGATTCCTTGTCTGAAATGTCTGGTTAATACTTACCTGGGTAAATTGATGATCTTCCCTCGCTGCTCTTTAACACGAAATTATATTCCACAAAATATAAATGATTTACAGTGATTTCATTGGTCGTTCCAAATGCACTATGCCGTATGTAACTGATGACAATTCCATTTGGTAAATAGGAATCATCTTTCTGTATTCTGTAAAATTTTAATAATTAGCTCAGCGTTTTTTTTTACCACTTTTGATTTGTCATGGGTTGTATGCAACTTATAACAAACTGTAAACTGTGAAATTTTTGTCCCCATTTCTGTTTTTGCCTTAATTTTGCAATACATCTTGAGAGCATAGCCAGTCTGAGGTAAACAATTCAAAAATTGTAAATTGCATTTAAACAGTAAAACTCAGCACTGATAATGTATCTTACAAGACGAGGCAAAATTCAAACATATTTAAGTTGTTCTAAAAAGCCAAAGGGTTAAATTGTTTTCTTTGGGATGAAAAATATCGCAGTTTACAGTAACGTGTGACTATTACCTCCGACACATTTCAACTCTCTGCTTTGTCACTCACCCTCAATCCTATTTGATAAAGGAGCCAAATCCAGTGACAACCTTGCGGATTCTATGCGTAGCCGTGGTGACAAGAGTTCAAGCAGCTTCTTAAGTAGCACTACGTTGCCAGGTAAACCGTCTGCTCGGGACCGGACAGGTCCTGTGGTGGTGGGATGACAGCATGTTGGGGCCTTGCTTGTTTAGGTGACACGCATGTCTTCTTTATGTGTCACTGTATATTGAACAAATTATATTTTTTCTTGTTGGAAATTTTTCTCAAATTTTTCAGACTGATATAAGTTGTGCTTTGATGCTCCTTTTTGGAGACATTATTTACTGAAAGATTATCAGTATATTTTGTCGCCTGTTTCTTGAATTTTAAGATTTGGTTACATTTGTTTTACATCTAACTTAATGATAAGTCTTTAAGTTGCTTTACTAATATAAAGGAAATTACAGGTGTCTAGATAAGTTTTTGTTCAGTTGACAGTATATAATTTGTTTACCAGTATTCAGATTATTTTTTTGATGAAAATTTATTCAAAATTTCCAAACTGAAAATTTCCATTTAAGCAGTACACATATAGAATCTCTACTGTAGCTGTCTGTCTAGTGTAATAGAGCTTGCTTGTTCAGACACAATAACAGTAAACAATATAGCCTGCTTGTTCAGACACAATAACAGTAAACAATATAGCCTGCTTGTTCAGACACAATAACAGTAAACAATATAGCCTGCTTGTTCAGACACAATAACAGTAAACAATATAGCCTGCTTGTTCAGACACAATAACAGTAAACAATATAGCCTGCTTGTTCAGACACAATAACAGTAAACAATATAGCCTGCTTGTTCAGACACAATAACAGTAAACAATATAGCCTGCTTGTTCAGACACAATAACAGTAAACAATATAGCCTGCTTGTTCAGACACAATAACAGTAAACAATATAGCCTGCTTGTTCAGACACAATAACAGTAAACAATATAGCCTGCTTGTTCAGACACAATAACAGTAAACAATATAGCCTGCTTGTTCAGACACAATAACAGTAAACAATATAGCCTGCTTGTTCAGACACAATAACAGTAAACAATATAGCCTGCTTGTTCAGACACAATAACAGTAAACAATATAGCCTGCTTGTTCAGACACAATAACAGTAAACAATATAGCCTGCTTGTTCAGACACAATAACAGTAAACAATATAGCCTGCTTGTTCAGACACAATAACAGTAAACAATATAGCCTGCTTGTTCAGACACAATAACAGTAAACAATATAGCCTGCTTGTTCAGACACAATAACAGTAAACAATATAGCCTGCTTGTTCAGACACAATAACAGTAAACAATATAGCCTGCTTGTTCAGACACAATAACAGTAAACAATATAGCCTGCTTGTTCAGACACAATAACAGTAAACAATATAGCCTGCTTGTTCAGACACAATAACAGTAAACAATATAGCCTGCTTGTTCAGACACAATAACAGTAAACAATATAGCCTGCTTGTTCAGACACAATAACAGTAAACAATATAGCCTGCTTGTTCAGACACAATAACAGTAAACAATATAGCCTGCTTGTTCAGACACAATAACAGTAAACAATATAGCCTGCTTGTTCAGACACAATAACAGTAAACAATATAGCCTGCTTGTTCAGACACAATAACAGTAAACAATATAGCCTGCTTGTTCAGACACAATAACAGTAAACAATATAGCCTGCTTGTTCAGACACAATAACAGTAAACAATATAGCCTGCTTGTTCAGACACAATAACAGCAAACAATATAGCCTGCTTGTTCAGACACAATAACAGTAAACAATATAGCCTGCTTGTTCAGACACAATAACAGTAAACAATATAGCCTGCTTGTTCAGACACAATAACAGCAAACAATAGAGCTTGCTTGTTCAGAAACAATAACAGTAAACAATATAGCCTGCTTGTTCAGAAACAATAACAGCAAAAAATATAGCCTGCTTGTTCAGAAACAATAACAGTAAACAATATAGCCTGCTTGTTTAGACACAATAACAGCAAACAATATAGCCTGCTTGTTTAGACACAATAACAGTAAACAATATAGCCTGCTTGTTCAGACACAATAACGGCAAACAATAGAGCCTGCTTGTTCAGACATAATAACAGTAAACAATATAGCCTGCTTGTTCAGCCACAATAACAATAACAGCAAACAATATAGCCTGCTTGTTCAGACACAATAACAGCAAACAATAGAGCCTGCTTGTTCAGACATAATAACAGTAAACAATATAGCCTGCTTGTTCAGACTCAGAATTGTGAAATACCATATACACAGATGAATTGAAATCACAATTAAGTTCAGCTACTCAGCAAATAAGTGGTCATCTTGGCTAATTCTATATGAACGGACGACTGACCACAAAAGTTTTTCAGCAAAATTGCCTGTAAACGTAAAACTGACAAACAAAATTACTCACAAATTTTTCGAGGTATACACTATATTTCCCAGGATAAACCCATGGAAGTATATGGTAATGACCAATATACAGTGTTACCTCTTAAATCAAGACTCATTAGTATCTAAACTTGAAGTTTGGAATAATGACAATCTGATTAAAATCATCTGTTACATGGCTCCGCCTGAACATCTTAATGTGCCGCAGTCAGGGTCACGTTCAAGTGACATTTAGATGAACCAATCAGAGGCGCGCTAGCAAAAATTTGCCAGTGAATCGGAATGTCATGGTTGATAGATAAAAAGCGAGGGGTATTGAACAGGTTAGTTTTCCAAAACAAATATGTCGGCGGGAACTGACGTTTCTACGACGCCAAGGAAAACGTACCCATTGGGTAATAATTGCGTAGGCAACACTGCCATAGTCTTTCTTCTCTAATAAAGCTTCAAATATATTTTTCTGTTCGGGTTTCTGACGATCACTCTCAAATAACTTCAGAACTTTCGCATCATTCTCATCAATGTCCGCCATATTTGTTACAACTCCGAGTGCCCTTTTGAAAGAGGTTCTCTGATTGGTAAAAATTTAATGAGTATATATAAATATAAAGGTCACCTGAACGTGACCCTGACCGCGGCACACTCAGATGTTCAGGCGTAGTGTGAAGTTAACGAAGCCATGTAACATATGATTTTAATCAGATTGGGAATAATGACTTTTTTTCTTTCTTTCGAATAATGAATTGTTTTTTTTTTTACTGAAAAGGAATTTCTTTTCAGCATTAAAATTCCAGAACCTTTTTTTTCAGATTTTGAAAGTTAGATTAACAATATTCTGTTACATTGGATCAAAGCTCATGATAATTCTCCTTTCTCAATTAACTCATTCACCCCTGAAATTTCATAATGAACTATTCCATCCTTTGAATTGGAATAGTTCAAATGTGCCTTCAGGGGTGAATGAGTTTAGTTCCCTTGGCTTATCACTGTCAAATGATGATAATACAGTGTTGTATAACTGCATGCTCACATCTTATAAAAGAAATTTTCTACAAATTGAACAAGATCATATCTCCTTGGATGCATCACTTTTTAGAATGGTGTCCAAACGACTTGTACAGAAAACCATTATTTGAAATTGCTTGATTCTACAACTAGAATTTTAACTGCTCTGTGGAGTTTGTGAAAATTGGTGTGGTATTTTGTTTAAATACCAACTTCAATTCTCATTGAGCTTTGTATTGTGTGTACATTATGGTCGTAAGTTTGTGTTCATCATGGTTGTGAGTTTGTGTTCATCATGGTTGTGAGTTTGTGTACATCATTGTCGTAAGTTTGTGTACATCATTGTCGTAAGTTTGTGTACATCATGGTCATGAGTTTGTGTACATCATGGTCATAAGTTGTGGACATCAGCATTGTTTGTGTACATTATGGTCGTAAATTTGTGTACATCATGGTCGTGAGTTTGTGTACATCATGGTCGTAAGTTTGTACATCATGGTCGTAAGTTTGTGTACATTATTGTCGTAAGTTTGTGTACATCATGGTCGTAAGTTTGTGGACAGCAGCATTGTTTGTGTACATCATGGTCGTTAGTTTGTGTACATTATGGTCGTAAGTTTGTGTTCATCATGGTCGTAAGTTTGCGGACATCAGCATTGTTTGTGTACAGCATGGTTGTTAGTTTGTGTACATCATGGGGGTAGGTTTGTGTACATCATTGTCATAAGTTTGTGTAAATCATGGTCGTAAGTTTGTGGACATGAGCATTGTTTGTGTACATCATGGTCGTAAGTTTGTGTACATCATTGTCGTAAGTTTGTGTAAATCATGGTCGTAAGTTTGTGTACATCATTGTCGTAAGTTGTGGGTGTCAGCATTATCTGAAGCAGTGATGTATAACAGATTTAGTCTTTGCGGCTGATTACAAATCTTTTTCATTAGTACAGTTCTGTAATGTAATTTTGATTCAGAGTTTTTATTATTTCAGGACAATTAAAACTCCCAATATATTCATCCATTTCATGAAATCGGACTGTCGCTAAGGAAACTGAAATAAATCTGGATTTCAATTTCTCACCTAATCCTTCTATTTTTCCTGAGCATTGACCATATTGGTTTGATTCCTAGCGGAGGCAGTGATTTAAATTTAAATAATCATGTGCTCTGTTACTTAAGCTCAATTTCTCAAAAGGTATTAATTTGTACATACCATACCACTCGTTTCTTGGTAATATATCAATTCCATGCAGACCTGAATTGGTGTCTTTGGATATTAAGTAGGATGGACATCTCAAGCCATGCCTCAGAGAGTGCTAGTAATAGTATTTATAGAGTGGTTTGTACATTCTGGTAAACTACTAGGTGGATTTGCTTTGTTGTCCTCTATTTGGGGACACAAAAGCGACCAAAATTAATCTGCTGCATCCATTGCAATATTTGGGATCTTTATCTTTCTTTCTACTTCTAACTGCCTTTCATTTCCTAGCGCCTTGCTTGGCAACACCTCACTTTTGGCCTTAATGTTGAGCGTTAGCCCAAGTGAGGATGGCAATGGGTTCTGTCCCCAGGCCAGGACATACCAAAGTCTTTAAAAATGGTAGTTGTTATTCCCTGCTAAACATTCAGGAATTAGGGGAATTGCAATAACTGGTTCACCCGTTGTCAGTATAATGTGACCGGGCGGAATGCTATGCTGGGAGCCTTCAGCATGGTATTTCAGTGAGATAGCACTATAAAGTTGGCATCAGATCTGCACTATCACAAGGAGGCAAACACACCAACATACCCTGTCTCCTGCACACACACACCCAAGCTTGCATGCACTACACACATGGAGGCACGTCCTTTAATGACGTTAGCTGTTAATAGGACATTAAACAAAATTAAACCAAATACACGACTAGGTATTGCCTGTATTGAAGTTAAACCACTGTTCTGTAGATATGATAGGAAATCTATTTGTGGTGTAAGTTGATAAATTTTACCTATGCAGCATTAAATTTATTTAGAGCTCATCTGTAGTGCAGGTAAACTACAAAATTTTACCTGTGCTGTCAATAGATTATTGTATATTACCTGTACTTAGAGAAAAATTACCTTTACTTTAAAAGTGAGTTTACCTCCACCGCAGATAAGATATTAGATTTTGCCAGCAATGTAGGTAATAGAGAGTTTTGTTGTTGACTAATGCTTTGCGGACATACCCATCAAGTTGTTACTAACTAATGATAGACTAAAAGCCTGACAGTAACATACCCATCAAGTTGTTACTAACTAATGATAGACTAAAAGTCTGACAGTAACATACCCATCAAGTTGTTACTAACTAATGATAGACTAAAAGTCTGACAGTAACATACCCATCAAGTTGTTACTAACTAATGATAGACTAAAAGTCTGACAGTAACATACCCATCAAGTTGTTACTAACTAATGATAGACTAAAAGCCTGACAGTAACATACCCATCAAGTTGTTACTAACTAATGATAGACTAAAAGCCTGACAGTAACATACCCATCAAGTTGTTACTAACTAATGATAGACTAAAAGCCTGACAGTAACATACCCATCAAGTTGTTACTAACTAATGATAGACTAAAAGCCTGACAGTAACATACCCATCAAGTTGTTACTAACTAATGATAGACTAAAAGCCTGACAGTAACATACCCATCAAGTTGTTACTAACTAATGATAGACTAAAAGCCTGACAGTAACATACCCATCAAGTTGTTACTAACTAATGATAGACTAAAAGCCTGACAGTAACATACCCATCAAGTTGTTACTAACTAATGATAGACTAAAAGCCTGACAGTAACATACCCATCAAGTTGTTACTAACTAATGATAGACTAAAAGCCTGACAGTAACATACCCATCAAGTTGTTACTAACTAATGATAGACTAAAAGCCTGACAGTAACATACCCATCAAGTTGTTACTAACTAATGATAGACTAAAAGCCTGACAGTAACATACCCATCAAGTTGTTACTAACTAATGATAGACTAAAAGCCTGACAGTAACATACCCATCAAGTTGTTACTAACTAATGATAGACTAAAAGCCTGACAGTAACATACCCATCAAGTTGTTACTAACTAATGATAGACTAAAAGCCTGACAGTAACATACCCATCAAGTTGTTACTAACTAATGATAGACTAAAAGCCTGACAGTAACATACCCATCAAGTTGTTACTAACTAATGATAGACTAAAAGCCTGACAGTAACATACCCATCAAGTTGTTACTAACTAATGATAGACTAAAAGCCTGACAGTAACATACCCACCAAGTTGTTACTAACTAATGATAGACTAAAAGCCTGACAGTAACATACCCATCAAGTTGTTACTAACTAATGATAGACTAAAAGCCTGACAGTAACATACCCATCAAGTTGTTACTAACTAATGATAGACTAAAAGCCTGACAGTAACATACCCATCAAGTTGTTACTAACTAATGATAGACTAAAAGCCTGACAGTAACATACCCATCAAGTTGTTACTAACTAATGATAGACTAAAAGCCTGACAGTAACATACCCATCAAGTTGTTACTAACTAATGATAGACTAAAAGCCTGACAGTAACATACCCATCAAGTTGTAACTAACTAATGATTGACTAAAAGTCTGACAGTAACATACCAATCAAGTTGTTACTAACTAATGATAGACTAAAAGCCTGACAGTAACATACCCATCAAGTTATTACTAACTAATGATAGACTAAAAGCCTGACAGTAACATACACATCAAGTTGTTACTAACTAATGATAGACTAAAAGCCTGACAGTAACATGCACATCAAGTTGTTACTAACTAATGATAGACTAAAGGCCTGACAGTAACATACCCATCAAGTTGTAACTAACTTATGATTGACTAAAAGCCTGACAGTAACATACCCATCAAGTTATTACTAACTAATGATAGACTAAAAGCCTGACACTAACATACCCACCAAGTTGTTACTAACTAAAGATAGACTAAAAGCCTGACAGTAACATACCCAACAAGTTGTTACTAACTAATGATAGACTAAAAGCCTGACAGTAACATACCCACCAAGTTGTTACTAACTAATGATAGACTAAAAGCCTGACGGTTTATAGCATGGAGGCCACGTAATACACGGACATATTATTGTTCATTTAAAATGCATGGAAGTAGTTGATTTGTTGATTTGTTTACTCAAAATTGTGTTTTACAGTAGTTGAGTATTTGCATTAAATCAATTAATTTTAGAGAAAACTTACTTCCCGGTCTTGGAATTTGTAGAAGAAAACAGATTTGTTTATTACTAACTGCTTAAAGTTTAGAAAAGTCCGATGATTGAAAGTTAAGCATTTGGACTTTTAAATAATGATTTAGTTAATAGAGTCGAGAGGAATACTAATCTCATGGGTGTTTGAGTATAAGCTAAGTTACTATTGCCTTTTGTGTGTTTTGTGTTAATCATTTTGCGGTATTGTTGTATTTAGATTCAGCTATTATAAGATGTCAGAGCTGGATAAATCGGGTGATTGGAATGGGTATCAGGATTAATTGATAGTACAGATAAATTCTCAGCATAAAAATCTTAACTCTTGACTACAGTATTTGTTTTTGTATTAATAGGCCTGGGTAAACCAACCAGTTTCTCCGAGGATGACGATGGTGGATTCCGTTCAGCAAGCACAGCGGAGGGTGGCAACGACATGCTGACACTGGAGGAGTTTCTAGGGGATTTGAACGAGGATGGCAAGGTATTGAGGGAGGTTTCTATGAGGAATGTAACATGGATAATAATATAATCTTTCCCTGGGAGAAGCGTAGATTAGGTGATTCAAACCTCAGGAATGAAATATCAGAAAAAAACCCTGAGGTGAACCAAGAGTTTTCTTCAGTATTTCATCCAGAGGGTTTGAATGACCTTATCTGTACTTCATTCCTTGTGAAAGATTTATAACCTGCCTGCTTTACAAAGAAAGTTGCAATCGAAGTAGAGGATGTTATTTTCCATCTAGCCTATTGTGACACCACAACTGCTGCACGATTGGGTGGTAAGGTTACATACAACAGTGATCCAGAATCATGGGTCAGATGGAACCGGTAGACTTGGGAAGAGCCTGGTCTGGAGGACCAGACAAAACGAGCAGTCAGGCTACATCTATCTTAAGTTTCATCAATATATATTCAAAAGTGAAAGAAGTCATTTCCAGTCCCAATTTGACTGTCAGAAATTTAAGCCAATATATAAATAGGTCTCTACATTCTGATTGATTGATTGGTTTCTGTATGATAGCTTCCCTTGTTGTCCAATTACAACTAAATTTGTTCCGTAGATGTATTCTAGGATTACTAAAGCAGAGTTGGTCTGCCAATATTATTCCTGTATTTTTAGCCCATCTGGCCCAAAGGGCCATGTGAGCTTATGCCACTGTACTGCGGCGACTGTCGTCCATCCATCAACTTTTTCTTTTGAACGACTTCTACTTAAGAACTGGAGGACCAAAGGGTCATGATATTTGGCCAGTAGGTACCTGGGATAAGGTACTAGAAAGTTTCTTCATTAATAAAATGACCTTGACCTACTTTTTATGTCACAGGGGTCAAATATGGTAAAAACTACAAACAATATCCTAAGAACCATTTGAACTAGAGTCATGATACTTGGGTGTGTTATATGAAGACCAGCAGTGCAAATCTTTTTCTTAATCCCAGTAATGAGGTCAAAGGTCAACTTTAAGTGCTAGCCGAAGTCAAAGGTCAACGTGGGTTAAAAGCTTTAAAATGAACATTTTTAAACAACAATATCTTATGAACTGTTTAAGAGATGTTTAAATGTCTTGTGTTCTAGTTACCAAATTTAGTCTGAAGTTACCTATATGTCAGTTTCATGTAAAAAAAAGAAACTGGTGAGCAATACAGGCCCTCTGGGCCTCTTGTTATTCATATGTAATGAAGTTACTGGAATGTAATCAGTAGATATTTTCTGCGCAATAAATATCTAGAGTTTAAATGTGCTTAACCCTTTCACCCCTAGGTAACTTTAGTAGACTACCATACACAGATCTGGATTAGTCCATTATGGTCTATAGTGGTGAAAGGGTTGAAGCATGGTTGATTAATTTGTAATGATGATCTATAATAAGATTTTTATGTAAGTATAACAGGGCTGCTTAAATCTGATTTGTCAATGTATATCATTACCTTAAAGCTGGGGATTATAAATCCACACTAGTTCTGTAACAATGTTATACTGATCAGCTTCCCATGTCATGTTTCAGAGTAAGTCAATAGATTTCAACAAGAACAAGGATGACATTGAGTCGAAGAGTAGCGAGAATTCAGATAACAGTTTCCGACAGAAGCGGCAGGCACCACCGCCACCTGTTACCAACAACCGTTCAATGCACTCGATCCCTGACGTGGCTGCTGTCTCGCACCCAGATCTAAACTTGTCACGTATGTCTCGCATCTCCACAGGCAGCAGTGGGAGTGGTCCGGAGAGCCGACCCGAAAGTTACGGACAGGCAACCCCTCCACACGTAAAGCTTCCCGAGACATCTACACCCGCACAGTACAACAATGGCAGCCATCAAAGTAACTCACTTGAGGAACTGAATCAATTTTCTCCATTTCCACGGCAACAACAGCCACATGACTTCAGGAGAAACACGCTGGGTTCAACACCGTCCACGGCCACAAGAACTCTTCAGTATTCTATGTTATCATCCCCCGGCCAATCAGGAAACTCACCAGCTAATCGATCATCCAATCAAAACAGAGAGCTGCCCCCCACCCCGTCAGAGGCGGCCACTGACAGACTCGACAGACTCACATCTCTCAGTCAATCTTCATCCTCACATAATAACTCTGTCATTTCTAATGCCTCAAACTTCAGTGATATGTCCAAAAACAATAGTGCATATTCTCCAAAGGACAGTTATAACTACCAGTCATCTCAGCAGCATTTGGCAAACAAACCCCCCACCCCTCGAGGGTACCAAATCCAGGCCCAAGGGCCAAACAGGGCCCCTCCTCATCCTAGCCAGGCAGGAATGGTAAGGAGTAGACAGCCCCCTATGGATGGCCAGCCCAGTCCTCAGCAATATTCACATAATGGTCCTGTGAGACCAGTTCCCACCAGAGACGCTATCAGACATGTGCAAAGTCCGGGTTCACGGCCGAATACTTACCATGAACAAAATACATTCCAAAATAACAGTTCAGGTGTAGGGGAGAACCGGACAAGAAATTCAGTGGATTATTCTCCGGAAAAATCTAGTGTTCACAGTAACGGACCAATCGAAGGAAGCCAAGAGCATCATTATGCACGTGTGCAGAGAATAGAAAGACCTAAGTCTGTTCCTCCAAACATTTTTAACCAAATGCAAATGCAGGCTCAACAGCAACAGGCACAGCAGAGTCAGAGACAGGACCAGGGGCCAATTTACTCACAGCCACAGAAAGGTCGGACGCCGCCAGTGCCTCCCCCACGGAGGAATCGCGAAGTGATAGCACGTGTCAGTCTTGTACGAGAACCGGGTCAGATGCCTTCTGGGCGTATGTCTGCCCAACCTTATCAGTCCTCGGGTGCCAACTCGTCAAACGGCCCTATCAATAAAACTTTGCCAATGGGGGGCATGTCACGGACAGTGAACCCCGGGGTGAAGTCCTCACCCTCGAGTACATCAGCGGCCCCACGACCAATGAAAGCTGAGGAGAATGCCACAGAACCTAACAAAAACGCACTATGGTACGAGTATGGCTGTGTGTGACCTAAACCACAGTCCTGTCACATCTACCTCATCGTAGACG
Organism: Mizuhopecten yessoensis; assembly: GCF_002113885.1. Taxonomy (NCBI): domain Eukaryota; kingdom Metazoa; phylum Mollusca; class Bivalvia; order Pectinida; family Pectinidae; genus Mizuhopecten; species Mizuhopecten yessoensis. The sequence continues at coordinate 208,996 of NW_018405013.1, forward strand.
CTTTCTAACGTCTCTCATAATCCCTTTACATTGGCATAGAGTCATCTTAGTTAAATACGATTTATAAATATTATAACAGTATATTCATAATTTTTTTTAAAGAACTTGTTACTTCGTTAAAAATGTTTTTTTGTATCAAATGCATTTGAATTTAGCACATAACACACTAATGCTTACAACCTTTTGTATGGCGTGGCCCAAGATGCACTGTAAGTATATATAAAGTAGAACCTCATTTCACCTGATGAATTGGTGTTGTGAAAAAATCTTGAAGGAAGCGTTTGTTTTGGAACAGGAAAATACATCGCTACGCAACTCCTGGATATAAAATGTAAGGAAAGCAAGGTTTCAAATTATCCTAGTTCTGACTAATGAGGTTCCACTTTACTCAGTATGTATGAAAGCATGAATTTCCCTCTTTCTGCTTTGTTTCTGTCATTACAAAATATAACAACTGTATAATATTTGATGCCTAAGGACATTTTAGACCTGTCATTAGAATGAAAATTTACATTAACAAATTCTTCAAAATTTTATTTATTTTTACTAAAGAAGCTCAGAAATGACCAATTCCTGTACAATGGTCTTCTGATACCTTAATGATAACCATTTTCTCTTTTAACAGGACTAGGGAAGCTCGGTGATAGGTGGACATTTTAATCCTATGCATGTGGAACGGTGTAGTTGTCTCCCTTTGCCAGAGGCAGAACAGGCTATTTAGTATCAGGTGTACTTTTGTGTCCAAGACTGTGAGGCCGACTGTTCGCCAGGAGGCGAATCCAAGGGCATTAAATGTGGAATGTTCAGGAAACTAACCTGTTTGTTTTTGACCCATTGGCCTTGACCTTCATTGCAATTTGTCCTTGACCTTTATGTGATGTACAAAGGTCATGTTGTCAGATCAACCCGCACCTGTCCACAAGCATGTTGTCGGCCAATCAGATTCACAGCCACATGTTCACTTGTTCAGGAATTGCTCAGCTTTGTGTCATTTGACCGCATGTCATAAAAATCTTGTACACACAACTTTTCGAGATTGGTTAAAGTTTGTTACCATGTACATATGAAAGAGTGTGAGCTTGAATCTGATTGGCTGTTGTCTAACCCTTCACCTTACCTTATGCTTACCTCCCCTGTTATGTAAACGATGCACTGTTAACATAAGACTCCGCCTTATCCAGTCTCTCTTGAATTAACTTTTTCAAATAGTTTAAGTTTTAAATTATGGCAGCCATTTTGATTGGAGATTCAGTCACATTGTCATCGTCTTCAAAAGCAATATTTTTACAAACACTTTGTCTCTGGGCAGCCATCTTGACAGCTGATCTGTGTCATATCACAACACTTAATCTGTGTCATTACAACACTTGATCTGTATCCTTACAGTACTTGATTACTATGTATGTAAAATCCTCTTGTGGCATTTAATTTAGTGACTGTACATTGTTGACTGCATTTAATTCAAAAAAGTTCATCATTGAATCAATATTGAGGTTAAGATGTTATCAGAGACACCAACTATTATGTCTAAATAAAAAAAATCATGAAGAAAACAAGTTTTTAGATAAAAAAAAAATTGATTGCTTACCATATTCAAATGTTTTCTTACTTTGACCAAAGTCAGTATTTATATAAATGCTTAACCAAACTCATGTATTTTACAGTGGGCATTAAAACATGTGTAGAAGTTACTTTCTAAATTTTATATTAAGCTGGTAATGTTATATTATTTTGAAAAGCAGAATTTCCTTCGGATATGGTTCTTGTTTAAGCAATCTTTCGATTATTGAAAATATATTTTTCGAAAACTGAAGTGTTCGCTCTGATAAGGTTTTACGATATACAAATTGTCTCTTTAACCACACTGTAATGGCACTAGTAATTTAAAGCAGATTTTTGTGGCCACCAATTTCTCATTATCATTGTTTCTTTAAGCAAGAGAAAATGCAATCTAACCATGATTTATTAAGAGATTCACTCTGAAGAGAAAATCACTGTCAGTAATTTTAAATTAATAAGAAAGCAGTCTATTAGTATGCTGCTGGCCTGGAACAGATTTTTTTACCAATTTTTCCTTTATCAAGTTGTCAAGTCTGATTTGTTGATATTTGTGGCATTTATACGATAATATTTCCAACAAATTTACATTGGAGTTGTTTTAATCTGGATTCATTTGTTTAGCTCATGGAAATTTTAATTGGCAATACTTTTATAATTAGAAAAACTGAAACCAAAATTCATAGATACTGGTATTCAAATGATCAAATGTGATATTATTCACACATACTACAAAGTTTTTGTTTAATCCGCCTGATGTACATGCCATGTTTTTTTAAAGTTTATTAATTATAGAAACCTTCTCCCTTACATTATGTATTATTTACCTATGTAAGAACATTCCAGTGGGTTTATTTTTCAAGTCTGGAATTGCAGAAAGCTTTAAAATAAAACTTAACTGTCGTTACCAAAAAGTTCTCATTTGTCCCGTAAACATTGCTATAGTACATCATTCAGGGAGAGCTGGACAGGTCACGATGCAGGAGCGCTTAAATTAAAATAACCTCCGAATGTTCTGTGTACGAATGTACCACCAAACCAATGGATGTCATTCCCGACTAAAGACCTTGCCAGTCAATGTAAACAATGTGTCTGTCATAATGTTACCATGGTTACCATGCTAATGAGATTGTTATGTGTTACCAAGGTTAGCCTTGAGTTTGTATGTTAACTTATAAATGTAGTACTTTTGTAATATTTATAAAATGATCTTTGAAAAACAATTGTCTTATGCACTTATCTTACAGCGAGCCATTTTGTCCGTCCTACAACCAAAGGTTTAGTAAAGCTTCTACGTTTTTAGCTGTCTCCCCAAGCACTAGGAGTCGGCTCTCTCTGTGAAAGTTACGTTGGTATCGTCTGTATTGAGCCGTCTCCATTTAGTTTGGGTATATATGTGATGAATTTTGTTGTGATATGAAAGTATTTTGTAATTTGTACAAATCTATAGTTACGTACATTATTTTGTAAAGTCTATGTGTTTACACTACAAGCCATTCCATCTTTTGTATAGTCCCATTTTCAGAGTTATTCATCTGTTACATCCCCAAGACCCCTTAAGCAATCCAGCCCAGGGACTCCCATATAATCCCCTACCCAGGGAACCCACTTTCCTCCCCCTGGGACCCATGAATATTCAATTTACAGTGAGGGCTTAGTGTACATTTTCTATAGTCTTGTCCTGTACCTCAATTTCAACCAACGCCTCAAAGGTCAAAGGTCAATCTGGTGGTTTTCTGTTTTATGACGGTGGTCTTCAGACAGATCACCATACTGGTCAGTGTAGACAGGTTTACCAATAGTCCGATTACTAAAGTGATTGTTTAGACAGGTTTTGTTTAGACAGGTTTTCAAGTAGTCAGTTACTTAAGGGTTCAATGTAGGAAATTTTTCAGTCAGTTTAGCAAGGTTTATCATTATAAGGTGTCCATTTAGACAGGTTTATTGAGTCTGCTCACTAAAGTGATTTGTTTAGACAGGTTTTCCAGTAGTCAGTTACTCAAGGGTTCAGTTTAGGCATTTTTTTCAGTCAGTTTAGCAAGGTTTATCACTAGGTGTCCATCTAGAAAGGTTTACCAATAGGCCGATCACTAACCTGTCCAGTGTATACAGGTGTCCATATAGTTTAGGCAGACTGATGTGTTGTTATATTCAAAATTGAATTGATAAAAAGCTGATATTGAAATGTGCCTTGATTTACCTGTACAATTGTAATTTGCTGACCTGTTCAATATCAGCCTGACCTGTGATCTACACCCTCACACCTGTGTGCTACCTGTACATACCTGGGAAGAACAGCATACCTGTGTTTTCGATAGTCACCTGGCCCTACTTTCAGTCACAATCGTAGTTTTGTAAAGCTCCTTACGTTGATGATGCAGTTTTTCATGATTTAGTATAAATGTTTCAAGAATGAAATTGATGTTTTTATGAATAGAGCACTACCCAGTAGTGATTTCTGAATATAGATTCAAAAAATCACTTGCTGTTCTTTTCTGTGTATGTTTATTTATATTTTGCATAGATTAAAAATCTATCCTTGCTGATAAATCTGAAGCTGGCTTCTTAATTTTAAATTTTAATTGGTGATCATATAGATGTTATCTTTTATTTCATGAAAAAGAAAAGTGAAAAACAAAGTCCTATTTAAATGAAAATAAAAGCTTAGTTGCATTTACAGTCACCAAATTCTCAAACTCTTTCAAGAGTTTTAACAGAAAATTATACTTACAACATTCCATCCAAAAAACTTGTTACTGACCAAACTTGTGTATAAAGAATGTCTATAACATGTTAATTCACCCCTGTTCTCTTACAGAAATGAGCTTTGTACTGGTATCCCTCACAAACAGAACAAGATCAATCCGTCCGTCCAGTCCGTCTCAATTACCTCCCTTTACTATAGCTACGTTACTGATAATAATATTGTCAAAGCACCTTAGACATTTCTTGGAATAATCTAATTGGGAGGAATGAGGTTTTCTTTCTTTTGAGGCAGGAAAGTTGGAAGTATTACAACCATATTTTATGTATTCAAATGGCTGTTGTAACATAGCTAAATCTTGCATTTAAATTTGAAAATAAGTTGGCTTTTTATTTTCAAAGACACTCAGCTTCACTTTAACCCCTGACTTCACTTTAAAACACTCCCCAAACACCTGACTTCACCCTTCCCCCAACTTCATGCACTCCAACCCCTAATGAAGTTGTGCAGTCTTTTATAAGTTATCAGCATACATATATATATGATGTTACATTGTTATATATATATAAACTATTATATCAATTTAAATGTGAAGAACATCTTTACATCAATCCTGCCTTTTTTACATTGAAGATTTTTTGCTTGTATATTTTTGTAACATAGTCATTAACTTATAGTACACTGTTAACAAGATGCTTGAAAACATTATCAGATCAATGTTAAACAGATGCTTGATACACATTGTGAAATCATTGTTAACAAGATGCTTGAATTACATTAAATCATGTACACTAAGAAATGTTCCATGTGGCTATCAGTGGAAATATTTCCTGAAAGATTATAATTGTTTTGCAATAATTTATTACATGAACCACCACAGTTAATACCAATTAACTGAATAGAATTAAATGTCATGAAACTAAAATAATGTGTTTGTTTTATGATTTATGACTCAAGAGATGTTGAGTCATTCTTCTAGAATTTTTTGGTTCATATTTGCATAAAATTTTTGCAACAGCTCAGGGATTTTTCAGCAATAAACACCTGGTCTGTTAAAACAATCAGCTCTTTGGAGTTCAGACCTTAACTGTAACCTAGGTAATACATAGTAATCAACTGTAATCTCAAAGTCATGGACAAAACCTTTTAGACATTAGAAGTGTAGTAGGACTGGACTGGGTCGATTTCCACGCCCAGATTGAGCTTCTAGGCGACCAGGTAGCTCAATTGGTAGAGCGTTCTCGACAGTTCGGAAGGTCCCAGTCTGGCCGTTGTATATCTCTTTCTCCTGACAGATCAGGAGTTGAGCAGTAAGATGCACTGACCAGATAAAACTGTTGCTGTTATATTACTCAATTGCAAGGAATTCTGTTCACAAAAGTAAAAACATCAATGATTTATTATTTTACCATGCTCAGTTCAATTATCAAATGATATTCGTGATTCCCTTTACTCCTGCTGTAGTGTGACTGTTTATCCTCCATGATCACTGAGCAGAAGCTTAAGGAGTATGGATTTCGGAATTTGGATAATATGGCATTACATGGCAACCATTTTGGTTTTACAGGAACAAAATAATAAGCTTATTCTCCATGTAGAATCCACTGAACATGAATAAAATAGTTCCAATAAATATTCTGGATCTGCGAACTTTGGTAACAATACTGTACCAGGTATGACACATGTATATATATATATCGTCATATTTTTACGAATTGAAAAGAAAACAAAGGACATTTGATAACAATTATTATTTAACTTTTTAAAATAATGATACAAAAAGTCATTTACGTTAGGAAGCCATTCAATTCTTTCTGTCAAGATTTGGACTTTAAGGCAAGACATCATCGATTCCTAACAGCTAGCTACCAACAGCCTAGCAATGCAGAGTAATATATATCTGAATGATGACCAGACTTTCATTTATCAACAAAAGTACTATATAAATCACTTTATTTTCATTTGTATTTTATGAAATTTCCTGTATTTTTTGTTTCTGAATACTTGACTATGTGATTGAGAGGATGCTATTTCTCAAGATCAAAATTAAAGTAATTTCAGAAAGAACTCATGATAATAGATTGACAGGCCCCCGTGTCTGGATGACTTGCATATATCTAAATGAAGGAGGAACACATAATAAAAGATTGACAGGCCCCTGCATCTGGACTAAATATATCAAACTGAAGGATGAACATGTACACTTGATGATATATTACCAGGCCCCTGTGTTTTTACTAACACATGATCAACTATCAACAGGGCTTTAGGTCTATAAACAGAGGATTTAAATCTAAAAGAAAGGGGCTAGAACACTACAAACTTCGGTTACGAGTCTACAACTGGAAGTCCTGTAACAAGCTATTCTATTCAAACAACTAGTCAATATCTGTAATTCTATTCTCTCCAGACAGACATAAGGTGGTCTAAATATATAACTAACATTAAGAAATGAAGTTGAAATTTATATAAAATCAGGAACATAAAGATTGCATCAAACACATTGTATAAATGTCCTCAACAGAAGGCTGGCCGTAGCCTCAGGTAGATGTGTACTAGCACCATGAAAACAAGAACTGAAAGACTTAAGTTTATAATACATCACATATATAATTATCCCAGCAGACACAAATCCAAATGATGATTCATCTCTGTCTCAAGCACACGCTTTGTACAAACTGGACATTCATGGAAGGTAGAAGATGCATCAAGGGAGATAATCCGGTCATTATTGCCATCCAATTTGTCTTTTCCTGGTGATTTCATTTTACTGAACATACCACTTACAGTGTTCTGACTACTGTCAATAATTGCCTTCTGACTACCTGAAAAAGGTTTCTTTTTACCTGGAATACTTATCTTTTGACTACCTGAAGTATTTTTGTGTTCACAGTGTATATTATTTGTCATTTGACTACTTGACAATGCTGTCTTTTTACTTCCTGAAATTGTTGAGTTTTGACTATTTACATCAGTCACATTGGTTCTGGAATTAAAACAATCTTGAGAACCAGATATCAGTGATTTACTTGCGGGTCTACTGATAGATGGTAAGTCTTGATCACCATTCGTGGTAATGAAGATGTTATCTCTACCGTGCTCAACGTCTAGGTGACCTTTACATCGTTTGGCCACACTAGGGTTTAGTGAAGAGTTGGGTTCAAAATCTTGTGTCCTTTTCTTCGGTCTGCTGAGAGCAGGCAAACCTGTTACACTGGATGCCGAATTGAATCTATTAGCCCACACATCTCTTAGTTTAGATCTCACATCCCCTTGACCACTGGTCAGCTCATTGCTGGCTCCACCAGGTTGGACAAGTTTTGTGGGTGCCGGTTTAAAGATCTCAGAAGAATCCTCCTCATCAGAATTCAGTATTGATATATGACCAGCCTCCACTATATGATTGTCATGGTATTCAGATTGTGCAGATACATGACCTGGTGACCTTGACCCTGAAAGGTCTTGTGAACTTGAACCTGTTACTCCATTATGCACAGAAACTTTCTTAAAAAGAATGCCATTTACTAGTGATTTAGCTATAGGTTGGTTACCAGTGTTCTTTTCACCCGTAATTGTTGAAGATTTTTTCCCGCTTGTTACTGTTGGCGTTGCTGAAGATTTTCCCCTGCTCGTTACTGTTGATGTTGCTGAAGATTTTCCCCTGCTCGTTACTGTTGATGTTGCTGAAGATTTTTTCCCGCTCGTTACTGTTGATGTTACATTAGATTTATTTCCACCTTTCACAGTTGGGACTATCTTAGAACTACTTCTATCTAGGCCTCCTGTTAATGTCTTCTGGACCCTGTCATGACTCGTCCCTATAGCAGACAGTTTTTTATCAACAATATTTACAGAGTTATCCTTCCCTCGGCCAGCACTCAACACATTTCCTTTTCCAGCAAACAGACGGATATCCATATTTTTGTTGATTTCTTAAACATAAACAATTAGTTTTTGAATCAATAGTCATCAACAGGACAACATTACTTAATCTATTACATAAAAAGATGTTGTGAGGTTACATTGACAACCAAATTTGAGATAAGTACAACAAGAAACTTAATACATTTTATATATGGACTAATTTCCTGGCAATCCCTTCCTTACGCAGACGTGATGAACTAAACATATACTGTCTTAGCCACTTAGCCAGGTGAACTATTCTCCCATCACAGATAAAACCTATATATTTGTCTTCATCAGGATAAAACCTTTATATTTGTCTTCACCACAGATAAAACCTATATATTTGTCTTCATCACAGATAAAACCTTTATATATATTTGTCTTCATCACAGATAAAACCTATATATTTGTCTTCACAGATAAAACCTTTATATTTGTCTTCATCACAGATAAAACCTATATATTTGTCTTCATCATGATAAAACCTATATATTTGTCATCACAGATAAAACCTATATATTTGTCTTATCACGATAAAACCTTTATATTTGTCTAGTATTTCTTTTACCCTTTACAGAGGAAATACATACTGTTTTCATTAAGCTTTTTATTAATATTTGATGATAAATTTGACTTAGTGATAGAGAGCAAAAGTCTCACCTGTGTCAAAAACATGCAGGCCTACAGTATATATGGTCACTATATGGTAGAACTAGAACTATATATTGTATACACACCTTTGACTTTTTCCCGTTTCTTGATGTCGGTGCTTTCCGACTTTTCGGAGGTTTTCTTTTTTTCCCCATACCCCTCTGGTTCCTTGACTTTCTCGTAAATGCCGTTACAGCTGTTCTTATGGTCCTTCCACCAGGTGTCTCTTTCAGATGGAGCACGGTTCATGGCACGTTTCACGTACCCAAAGTAAGGTTTTCGCTCCCGACACGGGCCAGTACACCGCCACCAGTGTTGTCTGTAGTTTTCTACCTCTTCATGGAATGTGTGGTAAACCTAAAACACCAAACCGTGACAATCCCCACTGTTACTTGTAAGACCTGCCTAATGGCAATCCCCACAGTTACTTGTAAAACCTGCCTAATGACAATCCCCACTGTTACTTGTAAAACCTGCCTAATGACAATCCCCACTGTTACTTGTAAAACCTGCCTAATGAGAATCCCCACAGTTACATGTAAGACCTACCTAACGACAATCCCCACTGTTACTTGTAAAACCTGCCTAATGACAATCCCCACAGTTACTTGTAAGACCTGCCTAATGAGAATCCCCACTGTTACTTGTAAGACCTACCTAACGACAATCCCCACAGTTACTTGTAAAACCTGCCTAATGACAATCCCCACTGTTACTTGTAAAACCTGCCTAATGAGAATCCCCAC
>NW_018405013.1:219756-226296 GCF_002113885.1 Mizuhopecten yessoensis
GTTACTTGTAAAACCTGCCTAATGACAATCCCCACTGTTACTTGTAAAACCTGCCTAATGAGAATCCCAACTGTTACTTGTAAAACCTGCCTAACGACAATCCCCCCAGTTACTTGTAAAACCTGCCTAATGACAATCCCCACTGTTACTTGTAAGACCTGCCTAACGGCAATCCCCACTGTTACTTGTAAAACCTGCCTAATGACAATCCGCACAGTTACTTGTAAGACCTACCTAACGACAATCCCCACTGTTACTTGTAAAACCTGCCTAATGACAATCCCAGCAGTTACTTGTAAGACCTGCCTAATGACAATCCCCACTGTTACTTGTAAAACCTGCCTAATGGCAATCCCCACTGTTACTTGTAAAACCTGACTAATGGCAATCCCCACTGTTACTTGTAAAACCTGCCTAATGAGAATCCCAACTGTTACTTGTAAGACCTGCCTAATGACAATCCCCACTGTTACTTATAAAACGCGCCTAATGACAATCCCCACTGTTACTTATAGAACGTGCCTAATGACAATCCCCACTGTTACTTGTAATACCTGCCTAATGACAATCCCCACTGTTACTTGTAAAACCTGCCTAATGACAATCCCCACAGTTACTTGTAAAACCTGCCTAATGACAATCCTCACTGTTACTTGTAAGACCTACCTAATGACAATCCGCACTGTTACTTATAAAACCTGCCTAATGACAATCCCCACTGTTACTTGTAAAACCTGCCTAATGACAATCCCCACTGTTACTTATAAAACGTGCCTAATGACAATCCCCACTGTTACTTATAAAACCTGCCTAATGACAATGCCCACTGTTACTTGTAAGACCTGCCTAATGACAATCCCCACTGTTACTTGTAAGACCTGCCTAATGACAATCCCCACTGTTACTTGTAAAACCTGCCTAACAAATACAAATATGGTGCCAAACACTGTGGTTAATGCTGTTATCACTATTTTTTTAGGTTGTACAATATAAAACCAAAAAAAGTCTAGCATTGGAAGAGTAGCTTAAATTAAATTATCTGTAATACTTAGTTGAATATGAGCAAAACACAAGATGTTTGAATGTTTACTTTCTAAATGTCAAAACAAATTGAATATCAATTAATATCAGGAATATCCCGCCAGTTCAACTTAGCAAGGCTCCTAAGTACATACATGTATGTTAAATATGGAACATGTAGCATCATCAAGGTTAAAATATAACAAGAGGCCCAGAGGGCCTCCACGGTCACTTGAGTTAAAATAAAATTGTTACCTTTTATTGTGATGCGACAAAGAATCAAAGATATCTGTCTGGCTGTGGATTGGCTTTTACAAAATGATGTTGGGGAGTGACCAACATTTTTCTACGATGCACAATGGACGACACACAGAGATGGACGAAAGGCAATCGCAATAAGTCACCTGAGTGACTAACGGGACTTAAAAACTGCCATTTACTTAGAGTTAAATTGAAAACGTTTGTTTGTGGTTACCATCAAAAGCCTGGGCCATACGAGGACGGACATGTTTATATAGCACACATACCGAGATGTTGGCCCCGGTTTCCTTGTTTATGCGATACATGTGACTGTGGAACTGAGGTCCGTGTCCATCGTGGTCCTGAAGACAAACATTTTGTGAATTTTATAATTAGACTGAAAAATATTGCTGTTAATGCCATTAATTCTGTTTATATAACAAATGCTTATTTGAACAAAAACATTACTGGTCTGTTTTCAGTTTCCTTTGAAAAATTTGATAAATGATTTTCCAGTATTTTGTATGAACAACAGGCTCAGAGGGCATGTATCGCTCACCTGAATATGTTTAAAATAATTGGTATGAAGTAAAGATATAGCACTCCATGGTAGGTGCTGTAAGTACATATGAAATTTCAGAAAGATCCCTCCAGTACTTAAGATATAGCGACAACAGACTTCAAACAGAGCCCCACCCCTATGCCCAGGGGGGGTCATACCCACCAATTATACAAAATTGAGACCCCTTGGCCCAAGGATGCTCCAGATTAAATAAGGATAAAATCCCTTAATCCCGATGGTTGAAGAGGGATTATAAAGGTTTTAACTCTATTTCTCCTATTGGGCCCCGCCCTTCTGCCCCCTGGGTGACCACACCCACTGCTTTTACAAAATTGAGTCCCTTTGGCCCAAGGATGCTCCCGACTAAATTAGGATAAAATCCCCTTATCCCTAGGGTAGAAGAAGGATTTTAAAGGTTTTACCTCTATTTCCCCTATTGGGCCCCGCCTCTCTGCCTCCAGGGGGGTTAGACACACCGTTTATACAAAATTGGTTCCCCTTCACCCAAGGATGCTTCAGATTAAATATGGAACAAATCCTTTCATTCCTACAGAAGAAGAAGGAATTTATAGAATTTGCTATATTTCCCCTATTGGGCCCCGCCCCTCAACCCCCAGGGGGGCCAGGCCCGCCATTTATACAAATTTGAGTCCCCTTGGCCCAAGGATGCTCCATACTGAATTAGGATAAAATCCCTTAATCCCTACATGGAAGAAGGATTTTAAAGGTTTTATTTCTATTTCCCCTATTCGGCCCCGCCTCTCTGCCCCCAAATGGGGGCCACACCCACCGTTTATACAAAATTGATTCCCCTTGGCCTCAGGATGCTTCAGACCAAATTTAATCAAAATCTACTTGGCTGTTCAGGACTAGTAGCGTTTTAAAGGAAAAGTTGACGGACGGACCCTGCAGTATGGCATAATACCGTGTTGTTGTCTGGTAATATCTCATGCTAATAAAGTATTTAATACTATGTTGTTGTCTGGTAATATCTCAGGCTAATAAAGTATTAAATATTGTGTTGTTGTCTGGTAATATCTCAGGCTAATAAAGTATTAAATACCGTGTTGTTGTCTGTCACGAACAGGTAGGCATGGATCATCTCATGCTGGAAAATTACATAAAATACGGACAGTGAAAATAATCTTCAAAGGACTGTTATATATAGGATCTCACATGAGTTTCCATTTCACGAGATTTATGAAACGAGTTTCAATTTATCGAGCCTCAGGCGAGCTAAAATGAAAAATTTGTGACGAGTTTCATATGAAATGAAAACGAGTGTAAGATCATTTTTATCATATAATCATGATTTGTGGCAAATATTCGTGTAAAACGACAATTTTCATGCAACCTTGAAATGTAAAAAGCCGCCATTTTGACTCCAGTGCGTAAGTCTATGACGTCATGTTCTTGTCCTAGGTGTGACGTCACAATTGAAACAATTGAAACTTTCAACCAATCATAGGGCTGATAATGTAGGTCATATGACATGGGTATATTCACAGGATAACACAGTACATTATGTGATAAATGTAAATATGTATATTACAATTATTGACTTATGAAGGAGCTGATATAGTAATTCATCAACCTTCTAAAGACTGTTATTCATAAACAGCCATGGTGAATCAGTATCATTGGATGAAGGCTGAAATAGCTTTGAACATAATATCAGATATCTCAATCAAAGAAAAAGTATTTGTTTATCATATATACAAGTTTTAAAATTACATCAAACTAACCATTAGCTAAGCAATATAATTCTCTTACCAATAGAGTTTGCACCAAATCCTTCCTAGGTCGAAGTTTCAGTAGTGGCACGCTCAGTCGCACCGAACAAAGCCCTCCACGACCCTCATAGGAACACAACCCAGCACACCTGCAAGGTATAAAGTACATAACCAAAGACTCATGACATATTGTACAACTTGATTGACTAACTCTACAAGCAATGAACATTTCTAAAAATCCTCTTATTTGAACAGTCTTACAATTTAGGATTTACATCCTGTAGACAATATAGGTCTATGAGATACAATTTTCTTATAGACCTACCCCAGGTACTAAAATTTTGATAGACCAGGAAAATTTTACTTTTATATTTAGTTCTCAATGACTTGAAATATATAAGGAAATGAAATGATGTGTAAAAATAAAAGACCACAATTTTCTCCGAGGAATTTCTTTCACCACTATAATTATCATCTTATTAAATAAATCATAGGAAATAAACTTCATAGACAACTTGTTCTCTTACCCTGGACAGGTGTTTCCACACTTTTGCTATTTTGAGGTATCCTTGTCTCCCCCTAGGGTTGCGACGGGGGGATTCCCCTATTCATAATAATTGTATGAAGTCACGTCAACAATGCATCAACGTCACGTCAACAATGCATCAACGTCACGTCAACAATGCATTTACCCTTGAAAGTTAACATTAAATTATATTCATGATACATAATGGGTGAACAGGGTAAGAGAAAAAGAATCTCTCACCCCCTTGAGGCGAGATGGGGAATTTCAACCCTCGGGGAAATATTCTTAAGTTTACAAAAACTTGACAAAGCCTTGTGTTTGGCAACTTAAGACTCTTCCCCCTCAGATAGAGATTCCCCTATCTCACCCCCAAGGGCTGAGAGATTCTAAAAGTCTCCCTCAGATAGAGATTCCCCTATCTCACCCCCAAGGGGCTGAGATATTTTATAAGTCTCCCTCAGATAGAGGTTCCCCTATCTCACCCCCAAGGGGCCGAGAGATTCTATAAGTCCCCCTCAGATAAAGGTTCCCCTATCTCACCCCCAAGGGGCTGAGAGATTCTATAAGTCCCCCTCAGATAGAGGTTCCCCTATCTCACCCCCTAGGGGCTGAGAGATTCTATAAGCCCCCCTCAGATAGAGGTTCCCCTATCTCACCCCCAAGGGGCTGAGAGATTCTATAAGCCCCCCTCAGATAGAGGTTCCCCTATCTCACCCCCAAGGGGCCGAGAGATTCTATAAGTCCCCCTCAGATAAAGGTTCCCCTATCTCCCCCCCAAGGGGCTGAGAGATTCTATAAGTCTTCCTCAGATAGAGGTTCCCCTATCTCACCCCCTAGGGGCTGAGAGATTCTATAAGTCTCCCTCAGATAGAGATTCCCCTATCTCACCCCCAAGGGGCTGAGAGATTCTATAAGTCTTCCTCAGATAGAGGTTCCCCTATCTCACCCCCTAGGGGCTGAGAGATTCTATAAGTCTCCCTCAGATAGAGGTTCCCCTAGCTCATCCCCAAGGGGCTGAGAGATTCTATAAGTCCCCCTCAGATAGAGGTTCCCCTATCTCACCCCCTAGGGGCTGAGAGATTCTATAAGTCTCCCTCAGATAGAGATTCCCCTATCTCACCCCCAAGGTGCTGAGATATTTTATAAGTCTCCCTCAGATAGAGGTTCCCCTATCTCCCCCCCAAGGGGCTGAGAGATTCTATAAGTCTTCCTCAGATAGAGGTTCCCCTATCTCACCCCCTAGGGGCTGAGAGATTCTATAAGTCTCCCTCAGATAGAGATTCCCCTATCTCACCCCCAAGGTGCTGAGATATTTTATAAGTCTCCCTCAGATAGAGGTTCCCCTATCTCACCCCCAAGGGGCTGAGAGATTCTATAAGTCCCCCTCAGATAGAGGTTCCCCATCTCACCCCCAAGGGTCTGAGAGATTCTATAAGTCTATGAAGTATACATGATAGACCTACAGTATTTGTTCATGGTGATTGTCTATGTGTTTACCGTTCAGTTAGAACACTCAATTGTTTATGACATACTTTACAAGAAATCTGAAGTCAGTACATGTACCCTATAAATCATGAAAACTTTGTTTCCTTTGTTTCCTATAAAATGTGTCCAATATTTCTTTGTGTTGGAGTGTAAGATACTTTGAATTTGCACCATCTAATTACAACACAAATTTAAATGGAAGATCAGTTTTCAATAAGGAAAAGGACTGGACATACAAAGTCATTCTAGGACTCCAGCGAACTTCAATTCCAGCCAATCTGCCCCAAAAGAACTGGTCATTGAACTGCAGAAAGAGTGCTCTAATGTCCGGAATAGGGTCAAGGTACTCCCAGCTGGGGTCAACAGGGGAAAGTTTTGAATGGTCAGTTGGGGTTGTTATGGCAACCGCTGGAGCCTCCTCATCTAGTTCACTCTGAAGTTGTAGTGCTAAAGCGAGGTCTTCATCAGTGTCCATGCTAGGAAAACAAAAAATGATCATCAGTGTCCATGCTTAAATAATGTCTTGAGTAGTGGACAATTGCATTTTTCATTTTGAATTTCAACAAATTTTTATTGGACAAAAAATTGACCAATTGGATGAGACAACAGGCATTTTGTTACTGGCAGCAATATTCAACTATTTAACATCACACTTCTGATAACACTGATCTGTGAACCTTTACATTGTACATGTATATACCGTTACATTTCAGTAATCAGAGATCGATGTGACTGAGGACTGGAAGAAAATGAGGAAAACAAAGTACAAGAGGCCCAAGGGCCTTAGCGGTCACCTGAGTTATATCATAGGTACTGGTAGCTTTATTTTATTGTTTAGATGTGATGTGGAAATCAGCATGTAAACTAAGTGAAATACAATACTTGTCATGTCATCAAAGGATAAGAATTTTAAAATATTTGTAAATGTTCCCTTTGGGGCCCCGCTCTAACCCCTGGGGATGGGGCAGGAATTC
>NW_018405013.1:226437-236615 GCF_002113885.1 Mizuhopecten yessoensis
CCAATTTTACAATTTAAAACCATCTTTCTTCAAGGATAATTCTCACCAAGTAAGAATAATTTCCAACAGAAAATTGTCAAAATATACCCAAAAGTATTGTTTCCCTATATAAACTATAGTAAACTTTACCCACTCCCCAAGGGAGAACGGATAGCTCGGGGGGTCCTGAAATTTACAATTTAAATAAAGCCCCTGATGATCTTTCCATCCATGCAGCGAAAAAAATGACTGTAATACCTCTGAGTCTGGAGATGAAGATTTTTGAAATATTGGTTTCTCAGACGAAATCTTAAGATAAACTCTACATCTGTCAAGGAGCAGACATATAAAACACTTGTCAGACCATCCCTAGAATATGCCTGCTCAGTTTGGGACCCTTATACTAAAACAGACATAAGCAAAATAGAAATGGTGCAGCGTAGAGCAGCCAGATTAGTCACCAACAAATTTAGAAACACCTCCAGTGTTGGTGACATGCTTCAACACCTTAACTGACAATCACTTGAAGACAGAAGGAGAGTCATGCGACTGACAACACTATACATAAAACTATACATGACAAAGTCAATATAAGAAAAGACCAACTCATACCTCCATCCCACCACACAAGACACGCACACCAGAACTCATATCAAACACTCTCATGTAGAACACAGGTACGACAACAATCCTTTTCCCCCTCGTACCATATATAGTAGACTGGAATAACCTGCCTCCGGATATAACCTCCATTACCTCTTCTGACTGCTTCAAACTGTCCCTAAACAAAAAACAATTCTAACTCCCATACTTTATAAATATTCCCTTTCACTATCTTTTATCTTTTCTTCTCTTGGCCTAGCACCCACTATCACATGGCATGATCTTCAAATAGATGAAGGTGGTCATTACTATGTAGAATTATAGGAAATACTTTTTTAGATGTTATATCATTGTTAGTTTTTTTACAATATATTATGATAAATTAAGTGTTTAAATGGTCCACACAAATGTTATATATGTTTTTGTAACTCATAGGGGGGTATGTATTATAAATATTAAAGTGATGCATTGCTAGCCCTTGTGTATAGGGAAACACGATTCTTTGTTTCCCCATGCCAAGAATCATGTTTCAGGAGGGCAAATCGTAGTGATTCCCTAATCAGACAAGTTCTTATATAGACGAGGTAAAAGAATACTTGTTATAGAAAAACACGACCAGACCATATGCCCAACCCTGTGTTAATCTAAAGTAACAGTTATTTGCAACTTGTTTCATAACATGAAATGTGATCATCTGTGCCTGTCTTGAATATATAGGTATATCAGATGCATGAAATGTAAAACTATATGGGCAACAAATGTTTTAGTTCGTCAGAGTCCCTGAAAGAAAATATAAAACGCCTGCCAAATAATTAACACATCACTTAGTACAGGTAAATTGCTTACCTACATCCCAACATTGAAGCCAAGTGAAACCAAAACGAATTCAATTTTTGTGGTAAAAGTAGAGAAGTTCCAAATGTCAATATTATTACTCTATATATTCTTACCTACATACCTACATGTTCCGAATGACAAAAATCTCGTCATAGCCGCGTTCTGGTAACCGGAAGCTCATGAATATAAGGAATGTCAATGCAGTCGACAGGGGATGTGATTACTGACAGCGAGCTAATAACGTGTTCACGGACATTACTGACACCACAAAGAGTTCATAAGTAAGTGAAATAATCATTAAATAACGTAGAAATACTTCCATCCTTGTAGACTGTTCTTAAGATCAGACATTTCTATCGTTTCGCAAAACGATGGTCGTTACCATGGCATGCGAACGATAACTAGTCTGTACTAGGAGTCGAGACCTGTCATAAGGCCTAGACTATTGATGCAGTTAGCTCGCTGTTCAAAGCAATGCATCTGATTTGCAGACTGGATGATCTTTTGGTAACATACAATTCGCCTTTCCAAGCCTGTTTGTTGATATTTTATGTCCTTACCATTTGTTCAAAACATTACATGCAGGCATTTTTAATTAGCCGAATGGGAATATAGTATATATACTCAGTACAGTGCTTTACTTATTTGTCATTCTAAATTCACAATTGTCGGATTGTTGTAATCTCTTGACTGTATCATTGTTAAAGTACTTATTCGTTCATATTTGTTGAAAAGTACATGTACAGACACCTACTGTGAGTACTGGAATTTCAGTGACTTATGTTGAACATGACAGGGAATGTTTTCACTATTGTACGTATGATCAAGTGTTAAAAGAATAATTGCTTACCTTGCATGGTCATGCAGGTACTGGACTTCTTCATAATTTCTGTGTATAAAGACCCATAGAAACATTACATCTTGCCGAATATTCCCCACATCAAATCCGATGTTTGAGTTTCAGTACCTGGTAGGTGCTGTACACTTCGTACTTAGTACTTTTTTTGAAGACAAAAAATGCAGAATAATCATCAAATGTAAAATCAGCAGCACTCAGGACACCAAAAAAACCCAACAAAGTACAAAGGTAAAACATAACCAAAACCAGTAATTTTCCCCACTATTTCTATATAGGCTTTGTTTGTTAGGAAGGTTCATCTCATTATCTTAGTACTAGAAGGAAGACAATATTTGGCAGCTTGTTTTTACAGGTCTGGATCCCACATATATTGCCTCATACATATGTATATACAGTTGGTCAAGTAGGGAACATCTGTACATGTATCAGGTTCAGGCCAGTTATTTTTCATTGAGCCTGCATGGACCTTATACATACTCTGCAAACAGGCTAGGGTAGGTTGGACTATTTTGCCCCAAATTTGACTGCCTTTTCAAGCAAAGATCTTCCAAGAATGAACATTCATGAACATTCTACATCTACTAGTAAAACTATACAGGCATGCAATGTCAATAAAGACAGTACAATGGAAAAAAGGCACCTGTCCTGATGGACAGGAAATTTTAGTAGTGATTCTGGAGTGTTCTTAGATAGTTTGACAAATAAAATATTAGATATGGTCTATGCTTCTCCAACATTAAATGACTAATCAATAAAAAGTTATTGCACCAGAGTCTACAAGACAAGTGGTATTATACTGTCGATAGAAATCAGTCTGTCATGCATAGCTTTGTACACAATGTCATAGTACCGTAAATATAACTGTACAAGATTTTGGATTTCTGAGTCCAACCATATTGGCAAGCCCCTGAACACACTGTGGAGCTGTTCCATTTAGTACCTTGCATGGGTACACTAAAATTTTGTACTTCAGCCTGCATCACTCAGTTAACCAATTTAATGAATATAACACTGTTGTAATCCGAAGCCTTGTAATCTGCTCTCATTTTGAGTACAGATAACCAGAGATACTGCAGTGTCCTGGACCCTCTACAGATGGCTAGCTCGTGTATCAGATATACCACAGAGCAGGGGTGCACTACTGTTGTCCAAGTAACTGAGACCTAACAATTGAAAGCACATGCATCTGTATTGATAAACTGATGGATACATCCACTGTTCCTGACCTGGTAATAACATGATTTTGCAATGTTAATCTGGAGAGATCAAGATTTCTTCCCACTATATAATATTAATGCTATTCTTCACTCATGTACAAAAACAAAAAATCACTAAAACACAAACATATGTTATAATAAAAGTATGGTAAAAGGAAAACGTAGCCTTAGGCAGAGCTGCACTGTGATACACCATCAATTTCTCAGAATTTCATATACTAATCCACACCCATTTTCAAAGGTCCCGGCTTGTCTTAGTCCCCAATTTAGTTTAAATTTTCTCAGTGATAGTAAATATTTCAGTCGTAATGTTTTCAATCTAGCAGCTGGCTTGGTTGAAAACAAGTTTGCTGAGGCAGACGATGATGCATTGCAGAAGGTTATTGATTGATGCTGTTTCTTAACATGAATATAATTTTCTGAAACACCAACTTTATCTGGTACATATATATAGGTAATCATGGAACACTGTGGTGATATAAAATAAAAAAGTAGGTTCACATCAAAATAGTGGTCGATAAAAACAATAGAATTGGGTAAGATATTTCCTTATCGTCCCACAGCACCGACAGCTAGAGAGCCAACTGTTTCACACAGACAATTGCTACAATGCACATACAATATTAACAGTTAGCTGTGTCAGTGTTTGGTGGATCTGTGTTAGGTGTGTTAACATGGGTCTGTGTGAGGTGTGTTGACGTGGGTCTGTGTGAGTTGTGTTGACATGGGTCTGTGTGAGGTGTGTTGACATGGGTCTGTGTAATGTGTGTTAACATTGATATGTGAGGTGTGTTGTCATGGGACTGTGTGAGGTTTGTTGACAGGGGTCTGTGTGAGGTGTGTTGACATGGGTCTGTGTGAGTTGTGTTGACATGGGTCTGTGTGAGGTGTGTTGAATTGGGTCTGTGTGAGGTGTGTTGACATGGGTCTGTGTGAGATGTGTTGACATGGGTCTGTGTAAGGTGTGTTGACATGGGTCTGTGTGAGGTGTGTTGAATTGGGTCTGTGTGAGGTGTGTTGACATGGGTCTGTGTGAGAAGTGTTGACATGGGTCTGTGTGAGGTGTGTTGACATGGGTCTGTGTAAGGTGTGTTAACATTTATCTGTTAGATGTGTTGACATGGGTCTGTGTAAGGTGTGTAGACATTGATCTGTGAGGTGTGTAGACATGGGTCTGTGTGAGATGTGTTGACATGGGTCTGTGTAAGGTGTGTTAACATTGAATTGTGAGGTGTGGTGACATGGGTCTGTGTGAGGTGTGTTGACATGGGTCTGTGTGAGGTGTGGTGAATTGGGTCTGTGTGAGGTGTGTTGATGTGGGTATGTGTGAGATGTGGTGACATGGGTCTGTGTGAGGTGTGTTGAATTAGGTCTGTGTGAGGTGTGTTGAATTGGGTCTGTGTGAGATGTGTTGAATTGGGTCTGTGTGAGGTGTGTTGAGATGGGTCTGTGTGAGGTGTGGTGAATTGGGTCTGTGTGAGGTGTGTTGATGTGGGTATGTGTGAGATGTGGTGACATGGGTCTGTGTGAGATGTGTTGAAGTGGGTCTGTGTGAGGTGTGTTGAATTGGGTCTGTGTGAGGTGTGTTGATGTGGGTATGTGTGAGATGTGGTGACATGGGTCTGTGTGAGGGGTGTTGAATTAGGTCTGTGTGAGATGTGTTGAATTGGGTCTGTGTGAGGTGTGTTGACATGGGTCTGTGTGAGAAGTGTTGACATGGGTCTGTGTGAGGTGTGTTGTCATGGGTCTGTGTGAGATGTGTTGACATGGGTCTGTGTAAGGTGTGTTGACATGGGTCTGTGTGAGGTGTGTTGAATTGGGTCTGTGTGAGGTGTGTTGATGTGGGTCTGTGTGAGGTGTGTTGAATTGGGTCTGTGTGAGTTGTGTTGACATGGGTCTGTGTGAGATGTGGTGACATGGGTCTGTGTGAGGTGTGTTGAATTAGGTCTGTGTGAGATGTGTTGAATTGGGTCTGTGTGAGGTGTGTTGACATGGGTCTGTGTGAGGTGTGGTGACTTGGGTCTGTGTGAGGTGTGTTGAATTGGGGATGTGTGAGGTGTGTTGCTGTGGGTCTATGTGAGGTGTGTTGATGTGGGTCTGTGTGAGGTGTGTTGAATTGGGGATGTGTGAGGTGTGTTGCTGTGGGTCTATGGGAGGTGTGTTGATGTGGGTCTGTGTGAGGGGTGTTGAATTGGGTCTGTGTGAGGTGTGTTGTCATGGGTCTGTGTGAGGTGTGGTGAATTGGGTCTGTGTGAGGTGTGTTGATGTGGGTCTGTGTGAGATGTTTTGACATGGTTCTGTGTGTTAACTGTTCTAAGGTATATCAGCTGTGAATGTGTTATTGCTAGGTGAAATGACTTAGTTAATGTGTTATTGGACATTGGTCCACGCCCCCCCATCACCACACTTTAGCACAGACAGAGCTATAAACTCCTCACCCTCGTTAAGTATATAAGGAATTCCTAATCTAGCAGTTACAGGAGAAAACTGGAACAATGTCATAAGATTGTATGTTGGTTTATTCCATCTGTATTTTGGATATTGATTTTACATGAAAGTTACACTGTATGGCAGAATCCAGTGCAATGGCCAACTAAGTCTTAGACTGCAGGTGAAAGCTAGACTCCTTTTACTCGTATGATTGGCTGCTGTTAGGTGGGTTTTTCCTGCAAATATACACTCTGAGATGGCAAACGAAGACTAGACTGCAGACTTGTCCACGAATGGTGTATAACCATGGAAACACATATAATCTAGTAGACCTAGTCTGTGACACTTGCTCTGGTAATTTGGACGAGATCTGCTGAGAGAGCTAGAATGACAGCATGCCTTGTGTCGTGTACTAACACACTGTGCTGTTAGGGTGTGAACTGCAACACGTGTGTCAGGGTGTGCAATCGGCATGTGTCATTACCTCACTACCTAGTGTGGTTGCTAAATAATTGTGTGGTATTTTGTGATATTGGCTTATGTGTGGTTGTCATGTATGGTTTGAATGTTCATTGTATTCCTGTTTGCCTTGTGACCTGTGTGTGTGTGTATTTTTTATCTCAGAAGTGAAAAAAAACATTGTTTTATGATAAAATCTAATCAACATTGTGATGGAGATCGGCGACATCATCGTAATTCTTTCAGAATCTCTGACTATAAACCAAGTCTCTGATCCCCAGAGTGCCATGTGAGGCATCAAGGAGGCAGTAACTGGGTGTTCCTGGAGTTCACACTTAAAAGAACATTAAGTAAAGAAAGAAGTAAGGCAATCTAACAGTATTGTGTTTACTGCGAGAAGTTTTCAGTGTTCTTGTACATAAACAGTTGTACGTACGTGTACATAGTGTTATAAATATTTGATGAAACTCTCTGTAAAGCTGAAAACTCTGGAAACAGTCAGGGTATTTTGTCTTGTTCAAAAACATTACATAAATCAAGTCAAATTGTATCTTATTCAATATTATTCCCCCAGTTATACAACCGTACAACACTTTAGGTTTGCACTGTGCCAGTTTTCCAGACAAATTTCATTTGGTCTGACACCTCCAATTGTTAAATTTTGTATATCAGGACCTTTTGGGATGTCATTTAAGTGTTGTATGTTGAACTTTAATCTGTTACAGAGTTATCGTCCTTTGATCACCTTGTATTTCTTTGCAGTCATTTATGTAGGATTTTTAAGGCTAGTCCTGAAGGTCTTTTTCAAACTGATGATTAGTCCTATTTCAAGTTCATTGCGTTCTCAAAATGTGGGCAAGTACAAAAGTTGACCGGTTAAAATATTATTTGGTCGGTTCAAATAGAAGTTACTGAATAGCCTGAGTTATGACTCCTGGACTTGTATTTCTGTGTCCTGAAAATCAGTGCTTTGTCTTGGGCGAATACATATTTCACTGAAATTTGAAATCGTTGTAAAGGCGAACAAACAACAAGCACATGAAATTGCAAATTTTGTATGTTGTTCCACTGAATACAGAGTTATGGCCCTTTGTTAATTTTTCCTACTGAACTTTGTGCAGAGGTGGGGGAATGCTATCAATATTTTGCCTTGTTTTTAGACATTTATAATGATAAATAATAATAAATTACAACATTTGATAAAGCGCCCTCTCTTGCTGACATAAGTCAGTCTCTAAAGCGCTTTATATTTACAGTACATAGATATACAATTAATACAATTAGCATATACGTTAATGAATACAATTTCGAGGAATTCGCAGGGGCTGCCTTATCAGGCACTTACTACTAGTCCTATGCCACCTGGCTATTATCTCCCTATGTTTGTATGCCTGTGGGTGTGCTGGAGATGTATTGTGTTCTGTTTGTAGTGGGCACGTGCTCGAACGGTATAATTTATAGTGCCACCTCACTTGAATGCTACGTATACAGCACAGATACCGCAACATCCACCCCAGACAAATTTATATTCCACATGGGTTGTTGGAGTTGTGTGGGCAGGAGAAAAACACTTTCTCTGAATATCCATGAATACGACAACTTCGGGGATGGAACCCGGCCGCCTGCGTGGAAGGCCGGATTGTTAACTACTCGAGCAATCCGCCCAGAAATATTTTATATTTCATGTTTTTTATAAATATTTATGCATTTGCATTGCAATCCACTTTATGAACATTAATATCAATGTCTGTTGTGAAAATGACAGTTGAGTTTGATTCCTAATGCTGATGATATCTATGATCTATGTCAAAGTAATTTAAAAACCGGATAAAATATGTGTCATCGTCAGTCCAGGATTTACTGTTGCTGCTTGTGGGAATGGCTAGATTGAATTGGGACAAAGGAGATGGGAGATGTAATGGTCATATTCCATATTTACGATAAGTTTTGGGGCTCATTGTCTTTAATTTAAACTTTTCCTTTTAGATTGGTATATAAATTTATTGATGAATTTTGATATTTTTGAAAAAAATCTTTGTAAATATGCTATCATTTAACTGAAAACCTTCTTGAACCCTGAATGTCAAAGGTTAGGGGCCGGGTGGCAGAATGGTTAAGACATTTGACCTACTACAGTCACCAGTCGTTTACCACTGGGTTGTGAGTTCAAGGCTTGCATGGGGCAGTTGCCAGGCACCTCCGCAGGTCGGTAGTTTTTCTTCAGGTACTCGGGTTTCCACCTTCACCAAAACCTGGCTCTTCCTGTTAAGTGACCATAGCTGTTATTACTAGGATATAAAGCACAAACAAACCAAAATGAGTATTAAATAACCAATAAATTATCCAGATAAGGTGATATAAAATGATTTATTATCGGATCCAAGGTTAAAAGTCATGTAATGATATCCTTGTCTTGTTAAACATGAACAGGTCCCTGTATTCGTTTTCAGTTATGATTTCTGATAAATTGTGTAATATCTGTCGAGGGACACGCAAAACATATCCCATTGTTGGTAATAAATGGATGACATTGACGGTCCAACACAGCATTGAGTCATGCCGTGTTATTTGGCCGGTTTTCTCCTGCAGGCTGGTATTGAATCTGTGTACAATAACATCATCAGGGACCTGCTGATTTCCAAATGAGATTTCCTTCTCTGTGACTGGTAGTTCTGCATTTAACTTTAAATTTCTAAGGCTGCAGTAATGCAGATCTGTACTTCTGATAGATCTCATTTAATCATGAAACTATTACGGAGTAAAAAAGGTAATTCACAGCTATTCCTGACTGCTTTGGTTTTTCACCACCAGCCTTAAGCTTAGATTGGAAAAATTCACAGTACATATATATATCAAAGTAAATCTCTATCCACTAAAATTATGATTTTCTGAAGTCTTCCTTGTTATGAAATATAGATCTATAAGGTAATTGGGAATCAAAATTGTGTTCTGCTTAAATGGCTTAAACCAACCAACCCTGTCAAACAGCACAACACAATTTCTTAATTTCCCCTAAAGATGCTTCATTTCACAAAAAGGACTGAAGGAGATCACCATTTTCATCTCCAAAAATTCAAAAAAGAAAAAGATAGGAATTGATTTAGATGTTTTGATACACGGGTAGCATTACAAGGGTCCAGCCATATGTTGGGTTATTAGACATTACAAATAGCTATAGGTCATATTATGTAGCAACCTAAGTTACTTTCTTGTTACTTAAATTTCACCAAATTAACTTGTCAGATTGTGAACCAAATTAACTGTAATGGTTCTATTTCTGTACTGCTTAAGGAACCCTGTCTCACTGCACTGTTGTTTTTTCGGATATACAGTAACTACATCCCCTCAACCCTTTCACCCCTATGCAACTTTAGTAGACTCTCCCATGCATTGATCTGGGTGAGTCCATCATGGTCTACATTGGTGAAAGGGTTAACTTCCATTAAGATATAACTGTAGCACATTTGAGCTTGTACACTTCTGTTGTCCAGGTAGCTCAATCAGTTTCAGCCAGGGTTCGCGCTGGCAGTCGCCACTGGCACCATTGGCTAAAGTAAAACATGATTGGCATTTTGAAATTGCTCTTGGCGAAAATGTTGACGTGAGGCTTTTATTTAAGTTACTGTCGACAATAGAAAAAAACTTTGAGCAATTGTTACAGGTAAATTTAGCCTCCAGACACCGCTTGTGTACTACAATGTCACGGTTAAATGCATTTCCGATGAATGGCAAGGTCAGAATATTGGTAAATGATTCAGGTGACACTGGTAAGATAGTGTTGTATCATGGAGTAC
>NW_018405013.1:241698-252729 GCF_002113885.1 Mizuhopecten yessoensis
CGAGTACATGTTTCAGGTGACACTGGCAAGTTAGTGTGTATCTTAGAGTACATACATCAGGTGACAGTTGTTGGATAGTGTTACATGGAATAACTGTTTCAGGTTGGTACTGGTTGAGTAGTGTTGAACATTGTAGCTCAAAGTGAGGAATATATACTGGCTCAGCCTTTTTTGCTGTTGCTGCTGCTGCTGGATCAATTGTCTAGGCCAGCCAGCTGTCCCTGTGGCACATATGTCTGGTATGAAGCCAGCTCAGCTCACAGACTGTTAGACTTTCTTTACATCACACACAGACAAGTCCTTGAAAGCTTGATTAGGGGGGGACGAAAGCCTGCCCTATACCTGTGTAGAATTGGATCAGTCACCACATTTTACTATTTTATATGACCAAACATGTTAAATTGTTTCCTTACCACACTAAGCTTGTCAACCTGAAACCAAGGATCCTGTCTAATTAAATATTGATATACATCACTTAGCATTAATATACCTCCTTAATGTGAGGGACATATATGAGTGTATATGATTGGCAGAGTAGGAGTCCTGCACTGTGTGTCATCACTCATTACTCATAGACAGGTCATGCCCCAATAAACCGATAATCTCCCTGCAGCCACGTAATGAGAGACATCTGTCGTGGAGCACGGTTCTCTCACCGATTAATCTCCCAGCCACATAATGAGAGTCATCTGTCGTGAAGCACAGTTCTCTCAATGATAATCTTCCAGCCGCATAATGAGAGTCATCTGTCGTGAAGCACGGTTCTCTCACCGATAATCTCCCAGCCGCGTAATGAGAGTCATCTGTCGTGAAGCACGGTTCTCTCACCGATAATCTCCCAGCCGCGTATTGAAAGTATCTGTCGTGGAGCACGGTTCTTTCACCAATAAATCTCCCAGCCGCGTAATGAGAGTCAGATGTCATGGAGCACAGTTGACTCACCAATAATCTCCAAGCTGCGTAATGAGTCATCTGTCGTGGAGCATGGGTCTCTCACCGATAATATCCCAGCTGCATAATGAGAGTCATCTGTCGTGAAGCACAGTTCTCTCAATGATAATCTCCCAGCCGCATAATGAGAGTCATCTGTCGTGAAGCACAGTTCTCTCACCGATAATCTCCCAGCCGCGTAATGAGAGTCATCTGTCGTGAAGCACAGTTCTCTCAATGATAATCTCCCAGCCGCATAATGAGAGTCATCTGTCGTGAAGCACGGTTCTCTCACCGATAATCTCCCAGCCGCGTAATGAGAGTATCTGTCGTGGAGCACGGTTCTTTCACCAATAAATCTCCCAGCCGCGTAATGAGAGTCAGATGTCATGGAGCACAGTTCACTCACCAATAATCTCCAAGCTGCGTAATGAGTCATCTGTCGTGGAGCATGGTTCTCTCACCGATAATCTCCCTGCAGCCGCGTAATAAGAGTCATCTGTCGTGAAGCACGGTTCTCTCACCGATAATCTCCCAGCCGTGAAATGAGAGTATCTGTCGTGGAGCACGGTTCTCTCACCGATAATATCCCAGCCGCATAATGAGAGTCATCTGACGTGAAGCACGGTTCTCTCACCGATAATTTCCCAGCCGCATAATGAGAGTCATCAGTCGTGAAGCACAGTTCTCTCAATGATATTCTTCCAGCCGCATAATGAGAGTCATCTGTCGTGAAGCACGGTTCTCTCACCGATTAATCTCCCAGCCGCGTAATGAGAGTCAGATGTCATGGAGCACAGTTCACTCACCGATAATCTCCCAGCCGCGTAATGAGAGTCAGATGTCGTGGAGCACGGTTCTCTCACCAATAATCTCCCTGCAGCCGCGTAATGAGATTCATCTGAAAAGTNAAAATATGAAGTCTCCCTACAAAATAGGAAGTCTCCCCCCAAAATAGGAAGTCTCCCCACCCAGGATAGGGAATCTCCCTCCAAAAGAGGGAGTCTCCCTTCAAAATAGGAAGTCTCCCTCCAAAATAGGGAGTTTCCCTCCAAAAAGGAGGTCTCCTTCTAAAATAGGATGTCTCCCCACCCAAGATCGGGAGTCTCCCTCCAAAATATGAAGTCTCCCTCCAAAATAGGAAGTCTCCCTCCAAAATACGGAGTCTCCCTCCAAAATAAAAAGTTAAAAAAGGAAGTCTCCTTCCAAAATAGGAGGTCTCCTTCCAAAATAGGATGTCTCCCCACCCAAGATCGGGAGTCTCCCTCCAAAATTTGAAGTCTACCNGTCAATACTGAAAAGCTCCATTAGCCTAACCAAAATGTTTATAGTCAATACTGAAAAGCTCCATTAGCCTAGCCAAAATGTTTATAGTCAATACAGAAAAGCTCTGCTAGCCCCATTATAAAATCTATTTGCCCAAGGCAAAATGTGTAACAGAGTATCAGCAACTTCTCAAAGATAGGGAGTCTCCCTCCAAAATAGGGAGTCTCCCTCCAAAATTTGAAGTCTCCCTCCAAAATATGAAGTCTTCCTCCAAAATAGGTAGTCTTCCTCCAAAGTAGGGAGTCTCCCTCCAAAGTAGGGAGTCTCCCTCCAAAGTAGGGAGTCTCCCTTCAAAATAGGGAGTCTCCCTCCAAAATAGGAGGTCTCCTTCCAAAATAGGAAGTCTTCCAACCCAAGATAGGGAGTCTCCCTCCAAAATAGGAAGTCTCCCTCCAAAAGAGGGAGTCTCCCTCCAAAATATAAAGTCTCCCTCCAAAATATGAAGTCTCCCTCCAAAATAGGTAGTCTCCCCCCAAAATAGGTTGTCTCCCTCCAAAATAGGAAGTCTCCCCACCCAAGATAGGGAGTCACCCTCCAAAATAGGGAGTCTCCCTCCAAAATAGGAAGTCTCCCTCCAAAATATGAAGTCTCCCTCCAAAATATGAAGTCTCCCTCCAAAATAGGTAGTCTCCCCCCCAAAATAGGTTGTCTCCCTCCAAAATAGGAAGTCTCCCCACCCAAGATCGGGAGTCTCCATCTAAAATATGAAGTCTCCCTCCAAAATACTGAGTCTTCCTCCAAAATAGGAAGTCTCCCTCCAAAATAGGAAGTCAAAATAGGAAGTCTCCCCCCAAAATAGGAGGTCTCCTTCCAAAATAGGAAGTCTCCCCACCAATGATAGGGGGTCTCGTTCCAAAATATGAAGTCTCCCTCCAAAATTTGAAGTCTCCCTCCAAAATATGAAGTCTCCCTCCAAAATAGGTAGTCTTCCTCCAAAGTAGGGAGTCTCCCTCCAAAGTAGGGAGTCTCCCTTCAAAATAGGGAGTCTCCCTTCAAAATAGGGAGTCTCCCTCCAAAATAGGAGGTTTCCTTCCAAAATAGGAAGTCTCCCCACCCAAGATCGGGAGTCTCCATCTAAAATATGAAGTCTCCCTCCAAAATACGGAGTCTCCCTCCAAAATACGGAGTCTCCCTCCAAAATAGGAAGTCAAAAAAGGAAGTCTCCCTCCAAATTAGGGAGTCTCCTTCTAAAATAGGAAGCCTGCTTCCAAAATAGGAGGCTCCCCACCCAAGATAGGGAGTCTCCCTCCAAAATAGGAAGCCAAAAAAGGAAGTCTCCCTCCAAAATAGGAGGTTTCCTTCCAAAATAGGAGGATCCCCACCCAAGATACGGAGTTTCTCTCCAAAATATGAAGTCTCCCTCCAAAATAGGAAGTCTCCCTCCAAAATAGGCAGAGTTGACAAGGATGATTGGCTGGATGTGATGAAATCTTCAGCAGTCATGAACTCATGGTATAAACTTACATAACAGCTTACATTGTTTTCACATCAATGTGTGAATATCATTTATGTTAGAAACTTGTGTTACATGTGTAATTAATATTTCCTCCTTGTTTGCAGAGATGTCCAAGCGATGGTCAGATGATGGGGTAACTTGGACATAGGTAGCCCGGAATCCGGCCAGGGCGGGGGTCACCATGACAACAGAGGACCTTCTACAGCCCAACCAGGTGGTCAAGGACAGATGGAAAGTGGTAGGTTTACAT
Source organism: Mizuhopecten yessoensis (assembly GCF_002113885.1). Taxonomy (NCBI): domain Eukaryota; kingdom Metazoa; phylum Mollusca; class Bivalvia; order Pectinida; family Pectinidae; genus Mizuhopecten; species Mizuhopecten yessoensis. Next base: position 245,661 of record NW_018405013.1, read on the forward strand.
TTCACAAAAGCCACTTATATGGTCAGTGTAGGTCGTTGTAAACAGGTATGAAATAGGGTCAAGGGTCAGATGTGGCATAAACTATCCGAAGATAGTAAGGGAAGTCGGCTTTTACACCTGGTTGATGCAGTAAAAATGTTGATTGACCCACAGAACTAAACCATACAAAATAATTTGGGCCCGGAATATTTATTTAGACTTTTTCAGTTTTTATTTCTAGCTTTTATTGATATTTGTAGGTGAGAAAGATCGGTGGCGGAGGCTTTGGTGAAATCTACGACGGCATTGACCAAGTAACCAAAGAGAATGTTGCCCTCAAATTGGAATCCGCAAAACAGGCCAAGCAAGTGCTCAAGATGGAAGTGGCTGTCCTTAAGAAGTTACAGGGTTAGTGATGTCTCCAACCTGTAGAGAGTGGGAGAAATTGGACACTCTTGGTCGTTGTGCATTTTAGATATTTTGACTGTTGAAACAAATAAACATGTCTGTATTTCTTCGTATCTAGTGACTATAAGGGTACCACCAATGTTAAGCATTTTAGTTTTCAGATACTGTGAAATCACTAATTTTCATTGGTTTTGTAATTTCGTTGATTTTGTGGGTAATCTTTATCCACAAATTTATGTCTTCAAAGTAATTACAAGTTTGATATACAATTCTCCATTCAAGTGGGTACTCTTATTCCACGAATTCATGTATGTACTGACAAAATGATGTTTTGACGGGAAACAACAAAATTTGGGCGCCATGAAAAATCTGATTTCACAGTACTTTGTTCTAAGAACTGTTGTTTCTACATGTTTAATTCAAGACTTCTTGATTTTGTAATTCAAAGAATGCTATTTCAGTATTAGGAAAAATTTGTAAATGAGTCTCAAAATGAATCTTGCATAAAAATACCGTAATGTCTCAGATGGTGCTGTCAGAATCTGCTATTTTGTTGTGTTGTACAGCTGACATTACTGTCAAAGTATTACCATCAGTTGTTAAGTTGTTTGGATGGTGCTGTCAGAATCTGCCATGTTGTTGTGTTGTACAGCTGACATTACTGTCAAAGTATTATAATAAGTTGTTAAGTTGTTTGGACGGTGCTGTCAGAACCTGCCATGTTGTTGTGTTGTACAGCTGACATTACTGTCAAAGTCTTACCATCAGTTGTTAAGTTGTTTGGATGGTGCTGTCAGAATCTTCCATGTTGTTGTGTTGTACAAAGTTGTTAAGTTGCTTGGACGGTGCTGTCAGAACCTGCCATGTTGTTGTGTTGTACAGCTGACATTACTGTCAAAGTCTTACAATAAATTGTTAAGTTGTTTGAATGGTGCTGTCAGAATCTGCCATGTTGTGTTTTGAATTTCTCTGACTTTGCGAATTTCTCTGACTTTGCTTTTAAACTCTCACTTGATGTTGTGCTATAAAGATTCTAAGATATGTTTCTCGGATCCTAATGTGTTGTAGGACATGACCATGTGTGCCGGTTTATCGGATGTGGCCGAAATGAGCGGTACAACTATGTGGTGATGACCCTGCAGGGGAAAAACCTGGCAGAGTTGCGACGAAGTCAACCACGAGGCTGCTTCACGCTCAGTACAACACTCCGCCTAGGCGCCCAAATACTCAAGGCCATTGAAGCAATTCACGAGGTCGGCTTCCTCCACAGGGACATCAAACCTGTACGTACCAAATCCCTGTCCTTCTGATACTTTGTATAGTGTGTACAGGTATGATAACTTGCTATAAAGTTAGTTAAAATATATGACATTGACCTTCTTTCAAGGTCACTCGTGTTCAAAATTTGAAATAACTTCTACAGAAATATGAGGCCTGGAGTCAGAATGTTCGACTTGTTTGTCCTGTTTGTTTAAATTAATACTTTAGTTGTCAAAGGTGCTAAAAACTGCAGAACCAAAAGCTCCAGATTCATGATAAATAGCCAATAGATTTCTGTTCAAGTAACATCTCTGGCCCTCTTTCAAGATCAAATGTCACTATGTTAAAGATAAAAAAAAAAAAAAGGAAGGGGACAATAAAGGTCCTGTGTATTAGTTTGAATCTTCCCGTAAATCTTTACATGGTGATGGTATAGCCCTTGTTATAAATCTTAACATGGTTATGGTATAGCCCTTGTGATCAATCTTAACATGGTGATGGTATAGCCCTTGTTATAAATCTTTACATGGTAATGGTATAGCCCTTGTTATCATAATGTGCTGTATGTGACATGGTTCGTTTATAAGGCTCTTTGTATAATGTGCTCTGTGTATCATGATGCTGTGTACATATTCCAGTCTAACTTTGCTATGGGGAGACTACAGAAGGACAGTAAAAAGGTGTTCATGCTGGATTTCGGCCTGGCACGTCAGTACACCACCCCAGCTGGAGATGTACGCCCACCAAGGGCGGCGGCTGGCTTCAGGGGCACAGTGCGTTACGCTTCAGTCAACGCCCACAAAAACAAGGTATGTCCATATCATACTTGTCAGGGCACGTACAATACATTTTAAATCCTGAAACATCTTCAACTCTCAAGTTTGCCACTGACATTTTATCACTAGAGATTTTAACAAACTTCAATTTTTTTCTTTAATATATTTCTTGATGTGAAATAGGTTTATGATTTATCATATAACTAGTCTGCTGAAATAGAAATGATTAGCAATAATATATTTATATCTTTACTTAAAATATTGATTTGACCATTTTACAGCACCACTTGTGTGATTCTCTTTGTGTCAACAAAAATCAAATTTCTATAAACACGGATGTTGTTTTCCATAAGTGACAAAAGACAGGTATCAATTTGGTAACAGTTATTGTCAACTTGTGTATAATGCTGTGTATATTTATTTTTCTGCTCTCCCCAGGAAATGGGTCGCCATGACGACCTGTGGTCCCTGTTCTACATGCTGGTAGAGTTTCTGGCGGGCCAGTTGCCGTGGCGTAAGATCAAGGACAAGGAGCAGGTGGGCAACATGAAGGAAAAGTACGACCACACACTGCTGCTGAAAAACATGCCGAATGAGTTCCGTCTGTTCCTCGATCACATTCTCAGCCTGGACTACTTTGACAAGCCCGACTACTGCCTGTTACACAACTTGTTTCAGCAGTGTATAAAGCGTAAGGGCATCAAGGAACCAGATCCGTATGACTGGGAAAAAATCTACGCTGACGGGTCTGTTGCCACGACAACCACAACTTCGCCTCCGATAGGGATCAAGGCCACACCAGGAGCGGGGTACATTATTTTTGACAATATTAGTGATATACTGAAGATTACAGGGCTTATATAGGCTTTGTCCTATATTTTCTATTTGTTTCTTCAAATCTGTGAATAGAGAGAAATTGAAGCTCTTATGTTTGTTTGTTTATGTTAACGGCCCATCGACGGCTGTGGTCATTTAGGGCCATGGTGATTTTTTTTGATTTTTGATTTTTTTTAACAAACATGTGAGTAGCGAAGATAAAATCAGATAAAATGGTTCATTTTAAAAGCATTCGCATTGTATGTGTAGATAATTAAAAATAAAAAAAGGGGGTTAAAATAATAAAAGAGATATTCAGATAAATTAAACATATTATGTCTGTTGCTCATTTATCTATTTTTACGTAATGTCTTTTCTAGAATATTCCTTTCTCACCTATTGTAAATAATTTATTGATATTACACCAGGAAGAAAAATTGTTCATTCTTTTATTACCATCTTGTTCACATCAAGTCCGTAGAACACAGATCATCACTTTAACATTTCCTGGCCAAAGTTAGCCAATGAAATGTTCTGGTAGCCTGTAAGTTTAAGGAACAGTAGCTATCGCTAACTAGACACATGATTTTTATCATGGTCATATTACACACTGAGTTAATTGGATTCTGTAATTTTGATTTTTTTATCCAAAAACTTTAAAATTTCCTTTCCTGTAGCTCACAACTTATTATTGACTCTTTTTTACCCTTGAAGACACATTTGGACCCTTCCAATTCAAGGATTAAGAAATTTCAGGGTTGAATGAGTTAAATTGAAAACTCATATTTTGGCCTTTTTTCCCAAAAATTTGAATATATTGACAAATTAAATTGCACTGTCTGTGTTTTTTCAATATGTATATTGTTATTACAGAGTGTTACCGGGTGGGCCTCATACTGCAGGGCATGGAGCCACAGAGGCTATGGACGTCAACCTCAGTTACAACCAAGAGGAGGGTGACCAGGAGGAACGCAAGCTCAAGGAAGCACAGTACATACTTGAAAACAAGAACCTACATGACATAGACAATCGGCTGCGGGAGGAAGTGGGTGACATTGTGTTGGTGCCTCGTAAACAAAATGTGAACCATATGGAGACAGAGGAGAAACACCAGATGGAACAACTGGTTCAGGAGGATAATGTGGCTCCACAAGTGTATTCCATTGTCCCGGACGAGAGAGGAAACACAGGTGATGCCCCACCACAGGATCAACAAGATGCACCCAAAACATCTGGCCTCGATGTGCTGGCAGACCAGTTGACTCGCATCCTCAAACAGGACGGGGACAAAATGGAGGGTCGGCCGGTGCCACGAGAGCAGACTCATGACCAAGTTGGCTCAGCCATGAGATTTTCCGAGGAAATCCTGCCAGACATGCGTGAACGAGACCAGCATTCTGGTGGGGAGCGACGCCAAAGTAAAGGACGATACCATGAAAATCAGTTGTTTAAGGAGATAATAGACCGCAAAGTACACTCCGCTGTAGCGTCCAACAGAAAGAATAGTCTTGTCTGTGATGAGGACATCTCAAATAATCCTGACTACCAGCCAGACCCCCTCGTCAGCAGGGCTGCTATCACATTCGCTCTCATGCAGACGGAGGAGAAAACACACACAGCAGCCGACGAGAACATTGATGAGAACGCCACTAGAGCAGCTCCATTTACGGTAGCCAGTCAATGGGGCGCCGTGTCCGCCTTCGGGTCAGACTCCAACAATAGTGATGCTGATGACGAGAGTGAAGGTGAGGAAGGCAATGACATGAAATTGAAAACCTCACATAGAACGCGGCGAGGGTTAATGAACACGCTAGCTGACGAAGACGATCTTCGACTGGACAGTATTGTTAGGAATTCGCTTGTGTTACATGACGCAGACCGTGAATCGCATGAAATTCTTCGTAATTCACTCGTGTTTCTCGACGATGATGCAGATCGTGATCAAAACAAAGAGAAAAGTGACTCAGGATTTCATTTTAGAAATTTATCAGATCGAAAACATTCCAGTAATAGTTTACAATTCCTTAATGTACAAGGATCTGAGCGGACACCCGAGAGCCCTTTAGAAAAATCCCAGTCTGTAGATAGTATCCATAGTAAGTTATCTAGTCCTAGTAGAATGCCTGAAAAACTGGCCAAAGAGATAGGCAATCTTATATCGTCTCCACTAAGTAGCCCTTCAAAACATTTATTTAAAGGAAAAGACAGTTTGACTGATATTAAAAAGCTAGCTTCGTTAAGTCATTTGAAGCCGTTGGGTAAGCCTCCCGCTCCTCACTATGTTTCAGCTCGCAACCATAACACAGATAAAAGTGCTATATCCGACTCCAACAAGAGACCTATGCTCTACCCTAGTACTGTCAAAACACAAAGTGATTCATCTAAACACTCCGATAATAAAACCATCAGTGTTGACGAGGTTAAGTCAAAAAAGATTAAAGTAGTAAATAACCATGATAAAGGGGGCGTTCCGGAGAGACGTGAAGTTGTAAATCCAGAACGACGCGCTTCAGATGGTGGCCGAACTGGGAAAAGTACGAAAATGTCTACCATTCCTGAGGATCAGAACAGCGAAAACAAATCTGGAGGACCTAAGTCAAGTAAAAGTGCTGATCAGATCCATACCACAAAATCTACGGCCAGTGATAACAGTACGCTATGCAAGGACGACAAAGTGCCAAGTCAGCAGGAAATCAAGTCTAGTAAAAAAGAAACCACCTCACAGAAAAAGGAACTCAAAAAAGAAACCAGTTTGCACAAAAAAGATTGTAGCTCACAGAAAAAAGAATCTAGTCTTCTCAAAAAAGATCCCATCTCTAAACGCCAGCAGAAGCGAAGGTCTTCGTCAGCGTCTCGTGTGTCGGAGCGCACCACCTTGGAACTTAGGGAAGCTCTGTCATCGTTGACCCCTGACCCCCATGAGAACCCAGAGTCAGACAGCTCCCGGGTACCTAAACCCCCACCAGGACAACCTCCAAAAAACGCAGTCACATATGCAAGGTAAGAGGTGTATAGGGCCTGTATTGCTTACAACCCACCTTTTCTCTTCAAAACTGCATGGACGTTGTGTTATAGTCTTTTTACTATTTTATCGTTTACATAATTGCTGTCAGACTGTGTTTTGACAGCTTTTTAAATCAATAACTTTGGTAAATGTCATGTCTCTTTTGAATACCAAAGGCACTTTGGGCAATTTCAATCAGTTTGTAGTTCGCTGAACATTTTACTGTGAAACCTGCTTTAATGACACCTGTCTTTAGTGACACCTGTCTTTACTGACACCTGTCTTTAGTGAAACCTGCTTTTAGAAGTAACTGGAGATTAAATCAGTGTTCGAACTTAATGGTAGACCCATAGACAATAATCATGAATATCACTGTAGGTCTTTGGGAATCACTAACTTCATAGACCAGGTTGTCTACGAAGTTATTTGATGTGTGTTATTCAATGATAAGTATAGTAATGAGCAAAACAATGTTCTGTTTACTCATTCTTTTCCTTTATCATCACATATTTTCTTAATTTAATGTTATCAACCACTTAATATGCAAGTTAAGTTTTCCTGGTAAAGGTCTAGTCTATCAGAATTTCAGTAGGTCTATAAAAAATCTATTTCTGATAGACCTACTGTGTATGATGTGTAAATTTTAATTCTAAGACTGCCAAATTGATAACTTATCCGCACCAGTTAATGAAAACCAGACAAGATTAACACTTGATTTATGGAATTTTCCAAAATGCATTATTTGAGAAGTATCTAAATTTAGTGGGTTTTTAGGTCACCTGAGACAAAGTCTCAAGTGACCTATTGCGATCGCCTTTTGTCCGTC
>NW_018405013.1:256561-259340 GCF_002113885.1 Mizuhopecten yessoensis
TTTATACCTAATTTACCTAACCTGAAGCCTTAACAGCTCATCACTGTAGGGCTGTATGGATTTTTATACCTAATTTACCTTACCTGAAGCCTTAACAGCTCATCACTGTAGGGCTGTAGGGATATTTATACCTAATTTACCTAACCTGAAGCCTTAACAGCTCATCACTGTAGGGCTGTATGGATTTTTATACCTAATTTACCTAACCTGAAGCCTTAACAGCTCATCACTGTAGGGCTGTATGGATTTTTATACCTAATTTACCTAACCTGAAGCCCTTAACAGCTCATCACTGTAGGGCTGTAGGGATTTTTATTAGACATGTTTAGGTTCTGACTATGCCAATCATAGAGGTTTTCTGGGATCAAAATGATAAAAATCTTACCTCAGACTGATCACTAATAAAAACCAACCCCTACTAGAGAATACAAAACTATTTGATCTTTAATTATCAAATTTCCAATGATTCCAAATATCTATATTTATTTGCAACGGCCGTGATGTAATTAGCCTGTACAGTGTATACGGTGGATGGACAATTTCTTAATCTCTGCATCATCTAGTATGGAGGCTGGACAAATCCTCAACCTTTTCACCACTGTAGACCATAATTACCCCTTCCAGCTCAATGTATAGTTAAGTCTACTAAAGTTACATAGGGTTGAAAGGATTAATCTCTGCATCATCTAGAACGGAGGCTGGACAAATCCTCAACCTTTTCACCACTAGTACTGTAGACCATAATTAACTCATCCAGCTCAATGTAGGGTAGAGTCTAATAAAGTTACATAGGGTTGAAAGGATTAATCTCTGCATCATCTAGAACGGAGGCTAGACAAATCCTCAACCTTTTCACCACTGTAGACCATAATTAACTCATCCAGCTCAATGTATGGTAGAGTCTACTAAAGTTACATAGGGTTGAAAGGATTAATCTCTGCATCATCTAGAACAGAGGCTGGACAAATCCTCAACCTTTTCACCACTGTAGACCATAATTAACTCATCCAGCTCAATGTATGGTAGAGTCTACTAAAGTTATATATGGTTGAAAGGATTAATGTCTGTATCATCTAGTACAGAGGCTGGAAAAAGACTTGATCTCTGCGTCATCTAGTACAGAGGCTGGACAAATCCTTGATCTCTGTGTCATCTAGTACAGAGACAGGAAAAATCCTTGATCTCTGCGTCATCTAGTACAGAGGCTGGGCAAATCCTTGATCTCTGCGTCATCTAGTACAGAGGCTGAACAAATCCTTAAATCTCTGTATCATCTATGCTAGTACAAAGGCTGGACAAATCCTTAATCTCTGTATCATCTAGTACAGAGGCTGGACAAATCCTTAATCTCTGTATCATCTAGTACGGAAGTTGAAAAAATCCTTAATGTCTGTATCATCTAGTACAGAGGCTGGACAAATCCTTAATCACTAAAACAACTAGTACAGAGGCTGGACAAATCCTGATAACTGTATCAACTAGTACAGAGGATGGACAAATCCTTAATCTCTGTATCATCTAGTACAGAGGCTGGACAAATCCTTAATCTCTGTATCATTCTAGAATCTGATAATTATTAGATTATCTATGTCAAGTTGTCAAGTAGACCACACTCAATGATATGTTCATGTGATTGAACAGATAAAATCAATATTCATGTATACATTTTGTATTATGTTGAAAATGTTCCTAAGGGTTGTAAATGTTGAAAAAATATTTGATTCTGGTGAAAGTGGCATTCATATTTTTTTCCTTCACCCTTATTATATCTTCCACTGTAATACCTTCACACATATATTAATTATTTCTTAATAAATTGTGTGGCATTTCATGTCTGGATCATTATATAGGATTGTTTGTACTGTTAATTTATACATGGCTTCACATAAAATGTCTGTCTATAATGATCCCCCTCGCTTTAACGCCCATCTCCCTATCAGAACCATCTTTTAAGCGTTCCGTTACAGGTGGATTTAGTGCTGGTTTCACAGTAATCTGTCAGCATACACAAATTGTTTTATTAAAGGAGATAATATATATATATTGTTTCTGGGGCATTGTATTGTACTTCCTATATGTTGATATATAAGAAAACTAAGTGAAGACAGAACCTTTTTTTGACAATCAGCTATTTCCTGTGTAGATTTGTAGGCAGCAAATGTTTGACATGTTTTGTGTTTATGATTTACCTTATTGTGTACACTATGATTTTATATTTATGCTTTGTTTCCTTTAACATACTTTGTCTACTGGCATCTCCAACATGCACCTATCAATGTTTCATGCCAGTTTGTTTTGTTTGTGATCATCCTGTAGAGTAGAGATAGAAATGAACCCCCGTTTTTTAAAGTGGTAGGTTAACCCCCGTTTTTTAAAGTGGTAGGTTCTAAATCAATGGCACGATGAGTCTATTAATGCTGACTAGGGAGTGGTAAGGAGTTGGGAGTTGTTGCTCATCAGATAAGAGATCAATAAGGTGTCAAGTAGAATCAGTGTGTTAGGTGCCTGTGGCTTCTGTCTCAAAGTAAGACTTGTCTTGGTAAAACCTGATTCTCTTTCTTTTCTTTGTGAAGTAGAATCAGTGTGTTAGGTGCCTGTGGCTTCTGTCTCAAAGTAAGACTTGTCTTGGTAAAACCTGATTCTCTTTCTTTACTTTGTGAAGTAGAATCAGTGTGTTAGGTGCCTGTGGCTTCGGTCTCAAAGTAAGACTTGTCTTGGTAAAACCTGATTCTCTTTCTTTACTTTGTGAAGTAGAATCAGTGTGTTAGGTGCCTGTGGC
>NW_018405013.1:267554-323390 GCF_002113885.1 Mizuhopecten yessoensis
AGAATCAGTTGTTGTTCTCTTTCTCTACTTTGTGAAGAAGAATCAGTTGTTGTTCTCTTTCTCTACTTTGTGAAGAAGAATCAGTTGTTGTTCTCTTTCTCTACTTTGTGAAGAAGAATCAGTTGTTGTTCTCTTTCTCTACTTTGTGAAGAAGAATCAGTTGTTGTTCTCTTTCTCTACTTTGTGAAGAAGAATCAGTTGTTGTTCTCTTTCTCTACTTTGTGAAGAAGAATCAGTTGTTGTTCTCTTTCTCTACTTTGTGAAGAAGAATCAGTTGTTGTTCTCTTTCTCTACTTTGTGAAGAAGAATCAGTTGTTGTTCTCTTTCTCTACTTTGTGAAGAAGAATCAGTTGTTGTTCTCTTTCTCTACTTTGTGAAGAAGAATCAGTTTGTTAGGCTCTTTCTCTACTTTGTGAAGAAGAATCAGTTGTTGTTCTCTTTCTCTTCTTTGTGAAGTAGAATCTGTTGTTCACTTTCTCTACTTTGTGAAGTAGATACAGTTGCTGTTCTCTTTCTCTACTTGATGAAGTAGAATTAGTTGTTGTGTAAAGACTACTTTAAATGAAGCTGTAGAGACTGGAGCTTGAAGCTGTAGGTTGTCATAGAGACTGGTGTTTGAAGCTGTAGGTTGTCATAGAGACTGGAGCTTGAAGCTGTAGATTGTCATAGAGACTGGTGTTTGAAGCTGTTGGTTGTCATAGAGACTGGAGCTTGAAGCTGTAGATTGGCATAGAGACTGGAGCTTGAAGCTGTAGATTGTCATAGAGACTAGTGTTTGAATCTGTAGGTTGTCATAGAGACTGGAGCTTGAAGCTGTAGGTTGTCATAGAGACTGGAGCTTGAAGCTGTAGATTGTCATAGAGACTGGAGCTTGAAGCTGTATGTTGTCATAGAGACTGGAATCTGAAGCTGTAGGTTGCCATAGAGACTGGAATCTGAAGCTGTAGGTTGTCATATATAGTCTTTGAAGGAGCTGTTTATTGTTGTATTGAGACTGTGAAGGTTGAAGCTATAGGTTGTGGAGTTTGAATTGTTCATTGTTGATGGAGAGACTGGAGCAAGAGGCTGTTAGTTGTGATGTACAAACTATAAAATTTGAAGCTAAAGGCTGCAATAGCGAAGTTGTGAAGGTGGAAGCTAAAGATAGTCATATAGAGGCTGCGAAGAAACTAAATTTGAAGGGAAAACCATAAAGTTTTAGCAAATAGAATTTTACAGTGCATGACATGTGTTTTATTTTGCAGGCGTCGTCGTTACAAAATGGCTTCCACAAACACAAGTCCTCGTGAGCCGTCATCCCCACGCGCCCAGTAACCCCGCCCACCTGCCTGTCGCCCGCCTACTGTCCTCGTGTTGTCTTATGTAGCCTCTATATCTCTGCCATTTATCTTGCCACTGGTTAAGCAGACCTTAAATAGTACTACAGCGCCTTTTGTGTAATCAAAAAGGGACAGTGTGTGCGGGGGATGGGAGGGGGTCGGGGAGTAGGGGTATCATACAGGATGTATATCTGTTTGGATATGTACGACTTATATCAGGGATAGGAGTCCCCAGTAAGGTAGCATGTTGAATCCATTTTCTATTCATTAGGTTTGAAAGTTCATGAACTAAGGGAGTGAGGGAGGGGGAGTGGGTAAGGGACAGTAGGCGGGACTTGACGAACTTGAAGTGCGGACTCGGGGGTTGGAGACCAGGGACCCATATAAGGTATCATTAATTTTTATTAAAAACTGTTCAATTACATTTGGTGATTTGGAAGTTATCAACTTAAACTTCTTGGTTTTTTGTGGTTATCATATGATTTGTCACAATAAAATTTTGATAAAATCCTTTAGATAATACTGCCTTGCTGTGAAAGCTAAAAACACTTTATATCAGTTGTTCACCAAGAAGTTAGTAACCGATTCCAATTAAAATCAGATATTATTTCTATTTGTGTAAATATTTACTAAGCCATATGCTTTATTTCTTTTTTCTTTCTTTTTTTTTCTTTATTATTGTTTTAGAATTTTTCGTATCATCTTATTTTTGTCATTTTCACCTTTATTTCATGCTGACATTGCAAGTGGAAATACATTAACAAGCTATCAAAAGCAACAGAGATCCTAGGCTGATTTATATATAAGTGATGTTTAATCACCAACAGAGATCCTAGGCTGATTTATATATAAGTGATGTTTAATCACCAACAAAGATCCTAGGCTGATTTATATATAAGTGATGTTTAATCACCAACAGAGATCCTAGGCTGATTTATATATAAGTGATGTTTAATCACCAACAAAGATCCTAGGCTGATTTATATATAAGTGATGTTTAATCACCAACAGAGATCCTAGGCTGATTTATATATAAGTGATGTTTAATCACCAACAAAGATCCTAGGCTGATTTATATATAAGTGATGTTTAATCACCAACAGAGATCCTAGGCTGATTTATATATAAGTGATGTTTAATCACCAACAAAGATCCTAGGCTGATTTATATATAAGTGATGTTTAATCACCAACAAAGATCCTAGGCTGATTTATATATAAGTGATATTGTGCAGATAAATTAAAGTCTGATCTTAGAGGATTTAATAACAAATATGGCTGCTAACCTGTGATCCTCCTGTTAACCAAAGATGGCATCGGCACAATAAATATATTTATTTAAGGATTACTGTTTTTCACTTTCAATGTCAGCTTTGATTTTATATTCAACTTTTTAGATTAATTCTGCACCCTTGGTTTAGGACTCTTTACTATATGTTACTACTAAGCTTTTCAACTAATAGCGTTACTATTTGAAGTTCAACACTAGTGACTGTCTAGATCCACGGATACATACCTGACAAAGGCTTCACAGGGCGAAGTTAAGTGGCATATAAGACGCTACAGGCGTCTGCTTTTGACAACCGGAAGTTTACAAGCCCAACCGGTGAAGCTGGACGGGAACACCCCCTGACATTTGACCCCATATCAATCCACCATCACATTTTACAATCTACTAAAACTATACATTTTTATAAAGTTCAATATCTGTAGATTTCATTCAGTGTAAAATATGTCAACAAAATTTACCTATTTAAATTACTCAGAGGCACTGTATTAAACTGGAACAAATTTTAGGTAGGGATTACAATCGTACGAAACACTTGCTGATTAGCTGATTTAGTTGTGCGAGTCCTTTAGTGAAATAAATGTTATTTTTGTTGCAAAGAAGCTTGATCATAGTCAATGGGAAGTTTGGTGCGTTAGAATAGTTACTGGTGAGCAGCTTATGTTGGCTTTCTTGCTGGGCATCACTTATCTGGTATATTGTGTCCAGATTATAACTTCCTTGCTATTTCACTTACATTAATCAAACTTGCTATACTTATGTATGTTGGGACAGTGGAGTCCAGTATTGGATCTCCTGCCCCACTTGATACAGCTATGGATTTTTTGTTCAATGTTGTTTCCAAATTTTATCAAAAAATTTTGATTGCCATTTCCCACATGTTAACCAAACTTGCTAAGTTCAGGTTTGCGTACTGAATCAGGTCTAGTGTCCCGGCCCACTGTATACAGTGTGGTGTTTGTGACAGATATAAATTGTTCAGCCCCTTCAGTGTTCTTGATATCTACATATAAAGAGCCATTACAGAATGAAAACATTACCACAGACAGAAATATATCGCCATCTGACCTTACAGATATAACTTATTTATTACTCAGATGTTGCACATCCATTCATTCTGGCTTGTGGACAGGACATTTTCCCTTTCATCATTGTATTGATTTCAACTGTGTGATGTTTTGTATGCACTTATTTTTGTTTTATCTTTAAATGTTTCTTTCTGTCAAACCTAACTTTATACATCAAAAGCTTGTAGACCTCATCTTAACAGGTAGGGACTGGGATAAGGTTATGTTAAAGTTGTTTAAATTGGGATCTTCCAGGGGGGTTATGGGTGATGTCAAAAAACTTAGATTCTTCTCTGTATACATGCATATGTATTATGCCAGGTAACCATTAAAGCCCGCAATCCTATTGTTGTTGTTGTTGTTGATATCCGTCTGTAGTAATATAAGGATCCTGTCGTATCAAGCTTCATTTTAGCCCCACATACTTTAGGGGGTTATAATGTAATCACTTTGTGAATGGGTTCCAAAAAATTGTACTTAAGAGCTTATCTACTTGTTCTTGGCTAACACAGAGTGCTTTAGGACTAAGAGGTGTGGTCTAATGCCATGAAATTCAATAGACTTATTCCATTAGCTTCTAATACTGTTGATAAATAGATCTTTTTGGGGGGACAGAGAACAAAGAGGTTGGCTTCGAAGTGAAATTTTAGTGAAAAGCTTGTGTACAAAATAACACCATAGTCTTATATAGATATGTTACGTCTTTTATTGTGTTTTTTGATGTGTAGAAAATCTGAGATGACTTTTCTTGTACATTGTCTGAAAGTTCAGTTCTAGTAATATCTTGTATATCATGTTCTAGTATTCATTGTATTATGTTCTTGTACCTATCCAGTAGTGTCTTGTATCTATAATCTATTCTAGTACAAATGTAATATCTTGTAATCCCTATATATTATGTTCTAGTAATATCTAGTATTCATCTTGCTATGTTCTTGTAGATGTACCTATCCATTAATATCTTGTATTTACAATCTATTCTAGTATAAAATGTAACAATGAATCTGGTATATTCTGTTCTGGTAATTTCTTAACGGTATATTTTGGTCTAGAAATATCTAGAATACGTTATGTATTCTATTCAGCTGTGTTCAATGTTATAGAATTTATTTTGCTAATCTTTGTAATTTTGTTTCAAATCAAAATTTAACAAAGGCCATTGAAACATTTTTATCATACTATCCTTGAAGGTTATGATAAAATCTCTCAAATGTTTACCATGAATTTATAGCGGTGCCTGGTCCGATAATCTAAAATTTCTAAAATAAATAAATAAAATAAATCGGTTGAACCTTGAGTTAGGTTCCCCCAGCTAATGGAGTTATTGCCGATTGTATAACCATAGATTCATGTTTTCCTGTCTTGAATGTTTTAGATCTTTAGATCAAGAAGATCTCAGCACAGAAGTCACAGAGCCCCAGGGAGCCACATTGAGTTACCATGGTGATGACGAAGATTCTGGATAGCTATGATTGTACCAAGATTAATTACTTAATTATCTACTTAATTGCCTCTACATTTGTGAATTATTGATAGGAGATCATGTACTCTGGCTGAAAAGCACAGACTACATACAAGAATGTTTTTTTTATAGCTGATGTCAAAGGTCTCCTTTTTTTTTTTTTTTTTTTACAAAACTCTGCCATTATATAAAGATCGCTGTACAAAGCAAAGATCTTCATGGAATACAAACTCGGTTCACAGGATCATGGATAGATTATCAACACCAACTGTCACCCTAGATGTGAAGTTGTTCATTGTGTGAACTATGAAATTGGGTATGTGTATTGTCCAAATGGCTTTAAGAGATACTTGTGACTCTGAACCTGTGCTGCCATCTTGTGACAAAAGACCAAAAGTGATAAATCATCAGCAGAGATCTTCGTTTCCTCTCATATTCTCAGATCACTAATGACAATACTCTGCATGTGCAATAACCGTTTGATAGTGTGAGACTCTGTTTGCCTTAATATAACTGACACAGGGTACCTGTGTTTTACCTGTAGTGACATCAGTGTTTGGTGTCTGTCGGACCTTTCCTAGTTCACGTCGTACCTGTTTCATGTGGGTTAACACTGCTTTGCTAATGTCCAAGTAGCCATATTTTTTTTAAAATCAGGGAAGTACCAACTTAACAATGTTATTGTGATATATAGAGTCTATCACTCCCTTGTGCAACAGAGCAAATCCTGTCGTCCAGAATAAGAATATTCCAACAATATTGACGTTAAAATTTATACTTTTATGACTGAGATTTCTCTGTCTTCATTGTTAAAGGAATGAAAATATTGTTTTTTATCATCTAAACAATTTATATTTACATCTGCACTGGTGGAACAAATTCCTTTCAAGATATTTGACAATGTGGCATAATTTCCATTGATGATAAATATCATATACTGATCGTAACACTCCGCCGGTTCCAATGCTAGCAGAGAAGCACCTGGACCGGATTGGCTGTGATTTTATTTTGCATTGCATCTCTTATACTATACTACCTGCAATTTCTTCATGGTTTTTACTGTTGCCAATAGCTGGTGGGATTTCAGGATTCCCAGATTGTGTTCAGACAGCAAATATAAAACACGGTAAAGTAGCCAGTACCAGTAATATGTCAGAGTTTTGTCTAAACATCTGTTTCGCTTCTCATTTTAACTTGAAAAGTAGTTAATATTGACTGAAGAAATAATGTAATCACACAGTGTTGAATACTTGGTTCCAGACATACCCTCAACTAATTGTAATGATGCGAAGTGCATGAGTTTTTGACTCTTTGGGGGGCCTGTTCGTTTATGCGGAACAACTGGTTTGTCCGTTTATAAATGTAATAATTTTGGGTATGAATCCTGGCGGACCTGAAAATGTTTATGCAGGCCTTGCAAGGCTTTGTCAAGGCTCGCCTGAAAGCAGCAACAGATAACTAGGTCTGACCTTATTTAATAAACAAACAACTGTGGTCCGACCGGTTTGACTGTTAGAAAGAAAATGGCCCTAGTGGCTCTGAGCAGATTTTATGAACACGACACAATGCACGGAATCAATATTGTTTTAATCCATTAATAACATAATGTGTTTGTACTCAATGATACAGAATTCCATTATGGTCATATAGTGATACACCACGTTGTTTACATCTCGTCAATAATGAAAATTTGGCATCGTATATTGAATTGCTGACACATTCCACGATAGAGAAATCTCGACGCTACAGCAGGACAATATTTTATTTTGAAAATACATGTACTTTTTATTTTGACAATGTTTTAATTGAAAAAAATTGCACACTAACTGAATCTTAATAATACCTCTGTGTAAAATCTGGTAATGTGGTTGGATAACACCTGTCCAATTATTGACCTGATAAATCCTGTACCTTGTTGGTATTACTGACTGAATATAATGAGCTCCAGGCATCGATTATGATGTTGTAACATCAAAACACCTTATGGTTGTAATTTTCGTGGTTAATTCTTGCTTCGCCTGATATAACTCTTACCAAACTAGATTTCTATCCCGTCGGTTAATATAAACATCCCGTAACTAATGTTGTACATTGTAGTAAATTTGTTCACCGTGGGCTCACTGTCTGAAAAATAGATTTACATGTACCAGCATTTATACATTTACAGCATTTTTAATTTGCAAAATGAAGTGACAACTCAGAAATGTGTTCTCTTGAATCTCTTTGTTTAAGAGTTTTGAATGTACCGTACACATCATGATTTGATAAACAGGATACTATCATTAAAACTGCCGGCAGTTTAAAAAGTTTAAAACTGCTCTAGAGATTATCATGTTCAGAGTGAGGCTTCCGAGTTTTGGATTTTAAATCCTTACCTTTTTCAGACGTTTCAATCTTCATTACACAGACAATTCTAATTGTTTTTCTCCTAAAAATCAAATATACATCAGTAGCAGACATCTCCAGTGTGGGACAACAGTCTCCAAAGATTTCCTTATAACCTTTGTTTTACCACTACTAGGAAACAAGTTATTACAACTTATATTAATCACTCTTGTTGGCCCGGCTGCTAGTGTGCGGGGGTCTTAGTGTGGGAGGAAACCGGAGTACCCGGAGAACCCAATACCTGTTCACTTCAGACCAAGGAATTGAACCCCCGCCACCACCTTGGTGAACGGCGAGTGTGTTATCCACTGCGCCACCTGACCACCCAAAAGCATTGTGTTCTTGATGATAGTTTCGACATTATGTTTTGTTAAATGGGACTAGAGTATTCGTTGCCATGTTATAATTTACTCTGCTGTTGTTTCCATGGTGATTGTATTTGTTTTGTTATGACTTAATTCTCTACTATGTGTTCACTAAGCCAAATGTATCTGGCCACCAAATGCAATTATCTCTTTAAAAGGTGTAACAGTGTTAAATGGTTGCAAAATGTGATTTAGTGAAAAAGTTAGTTTGCTTTGTGTTTATTGTTGGTATATTATTGAGTCTGTGAGAAAACTTACATAATTATGTAATATGATGGATGGTTGTGTGGTGTACATGTGTAGTGTGTATGGAGGTGTGAGTGTGGATTTGACAAATTATATACATACATATGTTCTATTGTAAACGCTTTGCTGAAAAAGTTGTGCTGAAGGAAGATGAAAAATTGACGTCAATTTGAAAAGATTGTTCTCGTACACAATGTGCTGTAATAAAACCAGACTTCTGATATTCTTTTTAGTTCCTTAGAGATCTATATGCTTGTTACTATGTAAAATTGTAAACCACTTGGGTTTACCACAACTGCAATGTTCTTAAATCCTTTTTATTTTTAGGGAGATGAATGTGCTTGTTCTTAGAGTACAGGTAGTTTAAATAGGCACCTGCAGCAGTAAGCAAACTTACTCTAGTACCGAGTTAAAGGCATTGAAATAAGGACATTATGAAAGGATTTACATTTTGTTTTTTCAATATATGCGTCATGTTTTGCTTCATATTATCTCAGGAGGCATTGCCCTTGGATTTGCATGACCTATCTGCAAAGTAGAGTTTAACCAAGGAGGCATCAGGACGGATTTTTCAAAACAATTGTTTTGTTATGTTATTTTTTTTATCTGATGGCCACTTCTAGACCAGCTGTCAAATAGTTTTTCTTTGATACACCGAGCCATGGGTAAGAGCTTAGCTAAAAGAAATTTTACCTCGTCAAAATCTTTTTCTCAGATACAGACCTGTCGAGTGTAACTGCAGGAATTTCTGTCTATTGATTGTCAAGCTTTATGAACAACAGTATCCAAAATTCGGACGATTTTAATTGCCAAGCTGTAAAACATTGATTAAAAATTCTGCGTTGTGTACTTTGTATCAAAGATATCTGGTTCAATAGATGGCAAATTGTGTCACACTTTCAGGATCTTGTTCTCGACAAATTGTTTGAACTTGCATAGGAAGGTAGGAGAAATGTCTTGCTTAGTAATTGAAAAATTGTCTTGTTGCTTATTTATCATTTAAGTGAACAGTTTGTAAAGTGGTTCAGGAAATCATCACCTTTGTATGTTTACAACTCACAGAAGGTTGTGATAGTTTCACAACCAAGGATTTAAAGTCCACATTTATACATTTGTAACTAAAGGGACATAACCTATTTTATTCACTTGGTAATAATTGTGGTTGAGAAACAACAATGATCTCCGAGCTAGAATTTTCAGTCCAATTTTTATCTTGTTTATGTTAACTTCGCATATTTTGTTTAATGAAGATGAACAAGACATTAATATTTTGTTTTAAAACGTTTCACTTCATACATCAAATGGCCACATAATTTTGTCTATAGCATTATTTAAGAGACAATTGAACCACTTTGAACATCTTCATGGCATGAAATTATACCAGAAGCTTGTTTATAAACAGTCAGCTGGATTTATGTGTATATAAACAGCTAATACAGCCGTCACAATGATCAGCAATTCAGCATGGACATGGTCTAAGCAGTTTCCAAACTTGAAAGCAGGGTCTAGGCGTTCTTCACTCTTGCAACTTTTAGAACTAATATTAAATGATGTTGTATGTTAGTAACAAGTCTGATGTGGAACAGACTAATAAGTGCGAATGATTCAATTCAATAAACAGGAGAATTTATTTGACTACTTGTATGTTTTTGGTAATAGAATGTATAATTTTAATCTCTGCGATAACGGAACCATTCTCTGCCAAGCTTTTTAGCTCACCTGGCACAAAGTGCCAAGTGAGCTTATGCCGTGGTGTGGCGTCCATCCGTCCGGCGTCAATATTTTACTTTAAACGACTTCTTCTTAATAACCGAAAGGCCTAGGATGATGATATTTGGCCAGAAGCAAACTGGGATGAAGGGCTACCAAGTTTGTTCAAATAAATGACCATCTATTTTCAAGGTCACAGGGGTCAAATATGTTAAAAACTTTAAACAACTTCTTCTGAATAACCAAAATTCCCAGGGTTAATATATTTGGCCAGTAGCATGCTGGAATGAAGGCCTACCTTCACCTATTTTCAAGGTCACAGGGGGTCAATTGTCTTAAAAAATCTTTAAACAACTTCTGAATAACTTAAAGAGGCCTAGGATAATGATACNGGCCTCTTTGTTGTTCAGAAGAAGCTGTATAAATTTATAGTATGCTATTTTAACAAGAACCCAATGGGCCTGAATTGCTCACCTGGTATTAATCTCACACTTGTAATCTTTAAAGTGGACTAAAATGCAGCTACAGGAAGAATATCAGTGTTTGACTCATAAGAGCCTATTAAAAGATTTAAACATATGACGCCTGTGACCTTGAATGTAGAAAAAGGACATTAGGTTGAACAGAGTTTAAAGTCTTCCAACCAAGCATGCTTTTGGCAAAATATCATAACCCTGGATCTATTGGTTATACAGAACAAGTCATTTAAAGATTTAAACATATATTGACCACTGTGACCTTGAATATGGGCGAAGGTCATTCATTTTGACAAAATTGGTAGCCCTTCATCCCAGCCTGTTAATGACCAAATATCATCGGCCCCTGTGACCTTGAATATATGTAAAGGTCATTCATTTGAATAAACTTGGTAGGCCTTCATCCTTGCATGTAACTGGCCAAATATCATTATCCTAGGCTTCTTAGTTATTTAAAAGTTGTTGTTTAAGGATTTGTTAAGACAATTGACCCCTGTGACCTTGAAAATGGACAAAGGTCATTCATTTGAACAAACTTGGTAGCCCTTAATAACAACATGCTACTGGCCAAATATCGTAACCCTATGCCTCTTAGTTATTCAAAAGAAGTTGTTTTAAACATATTTGACCCCTGTGACCTTGAAAATAAGTAAAGGTCATTCATTTGAACAAACTTGGTAGCCCTTCATCCTGGTATGTAACTGGCCAAATATCATTATCCTAGGCTTCTTAGTTATTTAGAAGTTGTTGTTTAAAGATTTGTTAAGACAATTGACCCCTGTGACCTTGAAAATGGACAAAGGGCATTCATTTGAACAAATTTGGTAGCCCTTAATAACATCATGCTACTGGCCAAATATCGTTATCCTAGGCTTCTTAGTTATTTAGAAGTTGTTGTTTAAAGATTTGTTAAGCCAATTGACCCCTGTGACCTTGAAAATGGACAAAGGTCATTGATTTGAACAAACTTGGTAGGCCTTCATCCTGGCATGTAACTGGCCAAATATCATTAGCCTTTGTCTCTTTGTTCAGAAGAAGTTGTTTAAAGATTTGTTAAGACAATTGCCCCCTGTGACCTTGATTATAAGTCAAGGTCATTCATTTGAACAAACTTGGTAGCCCTTAATAACAGCATGCTAATGGCGAAATACCTTAACCCTATGCCTCTTAGTTATTCAGAAGTTGTTCAAAGGTTTTTAACATATTTGACCCCTGTGACCTTGATTATAAGTCAAGGTCATTCATTTGAACAGACTTGGTAGCCCTTCATCACAGCATGCTACTGGCCAAATAGCATCATCCTATTGAGAAGAAGTTGTTTAAAGGTGTTTAACATATTTGACCCCTGTGACCTTGAATATAAGTAAAGGTCATTCATTTGAACAAACTTGGTAGCCCTTCATTCTAGCATGTTACTGGCCAAATATCATTAGCCTAGGCCTCTTAGTTATTAAGAAGTTGTATAAAGATTTGTAAGACAATTGACCCCTGTGACCCTGAAAATGGACGAAGGTCATTCATTTGAACAAAATTGGTAGCCTTTCATCACAGCATGCTACTGGCCAAATAGCATCATCCTAGGCCTTTTGGTTATTGAGAAGAAGTTGTTTCAAGGTTTTTAACATATTTGACCCCTGTGACCTTGAATACAAGAGGCCCAACAAGGCCTGTATCGCTCACCTGAATATTTAAGCAGTCATAGCAAAATATTTTCATTAAATATTATATTGCACTAAAAATATTTCCCTCGCAAACTTTGTTGGCTCAATCTGTTGAAACTACCAGCAAATATTATGACAAGAATCTACGCTTTTTGATTCTTCAGAAGTTGCTTGACATATTTTTCCCTGTGACCTTGTAAGTAGGTTAATGTCATTTTCCTTCTCAAATTGGTAATCTCTATTTCAAAAGCTACCAGCCAAATCTTATGAATCCATTCCTTTCAGTTCTTAAGAACAAATCCATTAAAATGTTGTTGACCTCTGTGACCTTGAAAGTAGGTCAAACTAATTTTCGTTCTCAAACTTTGTTGGGCTCCATCCCAGGAACCAATCAGCCAAATATAACGATTCTATACCTTTTAGTTCTTCAGAAGAAGTCGTTTAAAGTTTTTGACATATTTGACCTCTGTGACCTTGAAAGTAGGTCAAGGTCACTTTCATTCGCAAACTTTGTTGGGCTCTTTCCTAGGAAGCTACAAGCCAAATATAAAGATTCTATACCTTTCAGTTCTTCAGAAGAAGTCATTTGAAGCTTTTGACATATTTGACCCCTGTGACCTTGAAGGTAGGTCAAACTAATTTTCGTTCTCAATCTTTGTTGGGCTCCATCCCAGGAACCAATCAGCCAAATATAAAGATTCTATACCTTTTAGTTCTTCAGAAGAAGTGGTTTGAAGTGTTTGACACATTTGACCCCTGTGACCTTGAAAGTAGGTCAAAGTCATTTTCATTCTCAAACTTTAAGCTCCATCCATGAAGCCATCAGCCAAATAT
Source organism: Mizuhopecten yessoensis (assembly GCF_002113885.1). NCBI lineage: Eukaryota > Metazoa > Mollusca > Bivalvia > Pectinida > Pectinidae > Mizuhopecten > Mizuhopecten yessoensis. Next base: position 280,367 of record NW_018405013.1, read on the forward strand.
GAAGATTCTATACCTTTTGTTTACCTGTAACAGGAGAAAGAGAAATGCACAGCCAGACCGAGATACGAACCCAGGATCTCTCAAATTCTAGACGGAGGCTCTACCAATTGAGTTACCTGGTTGCTAATGACCGACCAGTCCAGTTTTGCTACATTCCTCACTCTTTTCTTTAAGTCTTCGCCCCATCACTATTGTCCACCTAGGTTGAGGTATCTCTGTGCCAATGCATTCATCCAGTTCTTGGAACAAGAGTTGGAAAGCTGGTCAATTTTGTAATAAGAGAAATAGAAATGCACGGCCAGACCAGGATTCAAACCCGGGACCTCCCACACTCTAGGCGGACGCTCTACCAATTGAGCTACCTAGTTGCTGACATATCTTTCTGACAAACAGAACTCAGAATTTCTTCTATTGGTAGCAGCAAATACTTTAATATTACAAAATAATAGGCATTTAATGTACAGACTTTGGAGGTCGACTGCTATAACAGAACAAAGGTCAAGGCGAGAGTAAAACAGTGTGCTCAAGATACTGGTGACCAACAACTGTTAAAAATCAAACTACACAGTGGCTATGGTGTGGTTGACCTTAACATTTACCAAAGAAATCATTATTAAGTAAATCTTCTTAAAAGTTGAAAATCAGTCCCCTTAAAAAGTTTTCTTTGCTTTAGTTTATACATATAACCTAAAGTGTGAAGTCTGATTGGGAAAAAAGGATCTTTCATATAGATTATTTTACTAGTATTTTTATTAACTCGCAAATAATTGCGTACAGGCAATCTTAGGTGTCCAAACTTTGCAGTACCTCAACTTCTATATATGCTTATAATTACCGAGAACAAAATGGTTATTTCAGACAATCATTGATAAAGTTTTTACAAAAGTCACTTAGAGGTTGGGAACAAATCAGAAAGTTTTGTGCAGCTCAAAACTACATGCCTACAATTACCTCCACTTCTGTATGCTACCTTGAAAAGATTTGTGCAGTCATAAATATTCCTGTTTTCCCACGTATACACATAACGTACATAACTGAACTACAGCAAAGGGTTAACTTTCAGACGTATCTCGGCATGTGAAGAGGTATGCCCGAAGCTATGAAGGGACACCTCCTTACCTAACAGCGTGCCTAGAGGGAGGTCAGCTATGAAGGGACACACCTCCTTACCTAACAGAGCGTACCTAGAGGGATGTCGGCTATGAAGGGACACACCTCCTTACCTAACAGAGCGTACCTAGAGGGATGATCAGACACACCATCAACACCCATTGTAATAGCAGCGGGAGAAAATAAGGTTGATGAGATCATATGACAGCAAGACAGGGTTGGCACTACAGCCTGTGTAGTTTCAGACACTTGTACACAGCCATGTAGCCTACAAAATTACCCATCTATATATATATTTATATATATACACACACTAACGAATTTATTGCATATAATTTATATTTAATAGTTTAAAACATGCCACATGAATTAGTTAACTGACAAATGCATGGTTTCAAAAATGTTCTTGCAGTCTTAAAAATCCCTAGCTCATGCACACCAGGTAAAAGATGAACTGAGAGAGGAGCGGGCCTGGCAGGCTACCACAGATACAGGTGGTCAGATGGAGGCACACAGTTACCTCCCCTCCACATGCTGCACATAAATATATATACACTAGGAATAAAATAGTAAAACTATCATACACTCGTAGTTAACAAAACATAACAATCAATAATACCATAGGTTTGTAGTGATGACAGGGGTCGAGACATCTCACAGTACAGACGACACTCTTGCACAAAAATACCATTAGTATAACAGTAACTCTTGTTATTACATAAGCTAGTGCCCGAAATAACTAATAGTATCTCGGTTATTCGTTACTTAGTTTTCCAAACTATGATCAATTTCTCAAGGCATTATTTTTTTCTAAATTAAAAATTATTAAGCAAATTGATATCCTGGATACTCTGGATGTTGGATGTAGAAACAATGTATTGGATAGTAAAAATGATAGATTTTTCTAGTACTACCCTGGTGATGTTGGGTATTAACAGAAACGATGGATTCTTCTAACACTATTCCTGATAATAGATAAAGAGAAATGATGGAATCCTCCAACAATACCCCAACAGTATCGGATCGTAGCAATACACGAATCAAACTTCTTACAGGATTACGATAAATATACTATGTACTTTATGCATATATTCCATGCTTTAGATATATGTTAAAAAATAAATAATTCATAAATATTAAGAAACAGCTCAATGTTACAGGATGAAACCGTGTAACTCGTATGAAGCGTCTATCAAATCATCATGAAGCCAGAACTGATTTTATACTGATATGAATGACTGTAAAATATCACCAAATCTTGTAGCCTCACATCGTTCACGTCTCACATTCTGCCGTCGTATTACTGCATTAAACACCACACAGACAACATGAATGTTAACTCAGATTGTGCATCTTTAAATACTAATGATCATCACAATACATAATTTTTCATTATACAACAGCATTTAAATTGTCTGCCTGAAACATACTTTATATAAAATATCAGCACACTCAGATGTCTGCATTTCCATGACAAAAGTTACACACACCAAGATTGGGTGCTTCAAGTATCTGTAACATGCTGGAATATTGTCATTTATATTCAGTGCTTATCATAATTCAGTGCTTTCCAACTCGTGTGAAAAGCCCTGGATATGATAACTGCTATAATATATGTTTACAGTATGAGAATCAAACAGCTTTCTAGTAGGTGGCAACATATCTTGGTGCTTCAGGCTATATATGCAAGCTTTAAATGGCATTCATACCCATATGACTACAACAAACACTGTTCAATCCTGATTACATTGTAGTCTGGCAATTATACAACGTTTGGCCTGAATTGATATTTGCTGAACACAATCTTACTCCGACAATTAGTGATAATGGGTTGAAAAAAAGACCTACATACAATACAGCTTTACCTGTTGTGTTCAGTACCAGATACACAGACTGTTCCTGGTGCAGGGAGTTAGTGATAATGGGTTGAAAAAAAGACCTACTGGTGCAGGGAGTACAAGATACACAGACTGTTCCCTGGTGCAGGGTGTACAAGATACACAGACTGTTACCTTGGTACAGGGAGTACAAGATAGACTGTCCCACCGACTGCTTCCTTGGTACAGGGAGTACAAGATACACAGATTGTTCCCTGGTGCAGGGAGTACCAGATCCACCGACTGTTCCCTGGTACAGGAAGTACCAGATCCACCGACTGTTCCCTGGTGCAGGGAGTACAAGATACACAGACTGTTCCATGGTACAGGGAGTACCAGATACACAGACTGATCCTTGGTACAGGGAGTACAAGATAGACTGTCCCACCGACTGTTCCTTGGTGCAGGGAGTACAAGATACACAGACTGTTCCATGGTACAGGGAGTACCAGATACACAGACTGTTCCATGGTACAGGGAGTACAAGATACACAGACTGTTACCTTGGTACAGGGAGTACAAGATAGCCTGTCCCACCGACTGTTCCCTGGTGCAGGGAGTACAAGATACACAGACTGTTCCCTGGTGCAGGGCGTACAAGATACACAGACTGTTACCTTGGTACAGGGAGTACAAGATAGCCTGTCCCACCGACTGTTCCCTGGTGCAGGGAGTACAAGATACACAGACTGTTACCTTGGTACAGGGAGTACCAGACAGACTGTCCCACCGACTGTTCCCTGGTGCAGGGAGTACCAGAAACACAGACTCTTCCATGGTACAGGGAGTACAAGATACACAGACTGTTTCCTTGGTACAGGGTGTACCAGATACACAGACTGTTCCATGGTACAGGAAGTACAAGATACGGACTGTTCCATGGTACAGGGAGTACCAGATAGTCTTTTCCCAGGTGCAGGGAGTACAAGATACACAGACTGTTACCTTGGGACAGGGGGTACCAGATACACAGACTGTTCCATGGTACAGGGAGTAAAAGATACAGACTGTTCCATGGTACCGGGAGTACCAGATAGTCTTTTCCCAGGTGCAGGGAGTACAAGATACGCTGTCTCACAGACTGTTCCCTGGTACAGGAAGTACCAGAAACACAGACTGTTCCCTGGTGCAGGGAATACAAGATACACAGACTGTTACCTTGGTACAGGGAGTACAAGATAGCCTGTCCCACCGACTGTTCCTTGGTGCAGGGAGTACAAGATACACAGACTGTTCCCTGGTGCAGGGCGTACAAGATACACAGACTGTTACCTTGGTACAGGGAGGACAAGATAGACTGTCCCACCGACTGTTCCTTGGTGCAGGGAGGACAAGATACACAGACTGTTCCATGGTACAGGGAGTAAAAGATACAGACTGTTCCATGGTACCGGGAGTACCAGATAGTCTTTTCCCAGGTGCAGGGAGTACAAGATAGACTGTCTCACAGACTGTTCCCTGGTACAGGAAGTACCAGATACACAGACTGTTCCATGGTACAGGGAGTAAAAGATACAGACTGTTCCATGGTACCGGGAGTACCAGATAGTCTTTTCCCAGGTGCAGGGAGTACAAGATACGCTGTCTCACAGACTGTTCCCTGGTACAGGAAGTACCAGAAACACAGACTGTTCCCTGGTGCAGGGAGTACAAGATACACAGACTGTTACCTTGGGACAGGGAGTACAAGATAGACTGTCCCACCGACTGTTCCTTGGTGCAGGGAGAACAAGATACACAGACTGTTCCATGGTACAGGGAGTAAAAGATACAGACTGTTCCATGGTACCGGGAGTACCAGATAGTCTTTTCCCAGGTGCAGGGAGTACAAGATACACTGTCTCACAGACTGTTCCCTGGTACAGGAAGTACCAGATACACAGACTGTTCCCAGGTGCAGGGAGTACCAGATACACAGACTGTTTCCTGGTGCAGGGAGTACCAGATACACAGACTTTTCCCTGGTGCAGGGAGTACAAGATAGACTGTCCCACCGACTGTTCCCTGGTGCAGGGAGTACAAGATAGACTGCCCCGCCGACTGTTCCGTGGTACAGGGAGTACCAGATACACAGACTGTTCCAAGGTGTAGGGAGTACCAGATACACAGACTTTTCCCAGGTGCAGGGAGTACCAGATACAGACTTTTCCCAGGTGCAGGGAGTACAAGATAGACTGTCCCACTGACTGTTCCCTGGTGCAGAGAGTACCAGATACACAGACTTTTCCCAGGTGCAGGGAGTTAAAGATAGACTGTCCCACTGACTGTTCCCTGGTGCAGGGAGTACAAGATAGACTGCCCCGCTGACTGTTCCCTGTTGCAGGGAGTACAAGATAAACAGACTGTTCCCTGGTGCAGGGAGTACCAGATACAAAGACTGTTCCCTGGTGCAGGGAGTACAAGATAGACTGCCCCGCTGACTGTTCCCTGTTGCAGGGAGTACAAGATAAACAGACTGTTTCCTGTTGCAGGGAGTACCAGATAGACTGTTCCTCGTTACCGGGTGTGGGTATGACCCAGTACACAGATTTTACCATGTTATCTGGTTGCCAGGCAAGGGCTGTACCAAACACACAATGTCCCCATAACCTGTCGAAGGGAATACTGGATATACATATTCCCCTGGTACACATAACAATTTGTTGCTATACTAGACATATAAAAACATACACACGCTCTCTCTTAAACTCACAAGTCAAACAGTCACTACAATCAATCTATCACATGAACCAGCTTTTCATCACTCGTCTATTTCACACAAGTTACAAAACCAAGATAAACCATATATTTTTTTTTTTGTTTGTTTAAAACTACATTTTCATTAAATTAAGCTCGAAGAGGTCTATCGGATCAACATCATTGATATGAGTGTGTTGGTTTACCATCACTACATTTGGGTAGCCTACCCAAGCTTTTTCTCTCGGTCACCTAGTCTTGCAAGCTGTCACAACTGTCTGTAGATGACCACTCAAGATGACCATCCAGACTTATACCACTTTAATGGCTGCCAAGGTTTACATGCCACCGTTGCCTAGGCCACACTTGAGATGTGTGCCACATCAGCCACTCCTGCGGCTCGTCAGACAGTACACAGCTCAACAACTAACATCCCCGATATAATTATACATTGTCAGCTATCCCTACTGAAGCAGAGTGGCCGGGGGAAGGAGAACAGGGGCGTTACAACTGTTAGTGGCAGGGGAGATAAACAAAGTATCAGACATATCTTCCTGGAAAACAAAAACCACCAGATTCACGAAGCAACAGACCTGGTGTGATGATCAGGTCTCCTACACATGAGCGCAAGAAAAAGTGTTAAAATGCCAACATCCAGATGCATTCCCCTGGGCCCGGGCCGGGCAGGGCCCTTACAGGGACATCAGACAGACTGGGCCCTCCCAAAGGCAGTATGTTCACCCTACAGTTTGTGGTCCGACGACAAACTCCATCTGTTGCAGCATGCAGCTAATGTTAAAATGGTGTTACAGTATGAGTGATTATAGCACAGAAAATTTCCTTCCCATTGCTGGCCAAAAACTGCTTCTAATATGGCAATGTTTTATGTCTTATTCTTTAACTGTTTGCTTTCAAATTCTATCTTCTCTAATTTTTTCCACAATTCTTCCCGATCCTTCTCCTTCTTTTTCTCTCTGCAAAAAAAGAAAACATTTTTTTTTTACTTAAAGCAAACAAAACTACATCGACAACAAATGTTAACATGAAAGCAACACTCTATATATTTATCACAAACATAAGTAACATTGAACCGCCTTGAGCCCATTAGACACAAATGTTTCGTACCAAGAACCAAGAAAAACACAAGTCGCAAGGCAAATCATGCTTAACTTTTTCAGATAACTGTTTTTAGATAATGCAGGGCTAGAAATTAATTTTTGATACCACTAATCGATTGGGTAAGTAGTTTCCAATATTTTACTAGTCCACAGCAACTTCCACTAACCAAACAGTATCCAACAAGATAAGTAATATCAAATTTTAACTGGTCAATTTGGGCTAGTGGCTGTAGCTGTTAGAAAAATAATAGTCTTCCAAACAGATACCAGTGTGTCTGACAGTTTTTTTCCTTCATCAAATTTATTGACAAAATAGAGTATAAATGAGCAGTTAAGGATCCCTTTCCTACTGCACAGTGGTTTTTCCTATACACAGTTACCTCCCCTTAACTTCCGTTTGGATACAGTTCTGTTGACCAGGTAATTCAGTAGGTTAGAGTGATGGTATAACAATCTGGAGTCTGGGGTTCAAATCCTAGTCTAGCCCTGTTATTGATTATATTTTGTTTATTTCATCTTTGTTATTCCTCACAAAAGTCCCACAAGGTATAGTTTTCTTTTCAGAAATGATTTATCAAAGCTATAGTCATGCCAAAACACCAAGTTACAGTTTTTGACAGTAGTACGAGGATCCTTAATTTCTTATCTAGTAGGATGCACGCAACTTATCTTCCGTCTTACTGCTTTATATATGTTTCTCATCCGAGCAAGGGGAGGTAATCCAGTGGTGGGGTTTAGCTACTCCAACAATGTTAGAGGTTTTACACGGCGAAAAACAGGCGCCGCGTAACCTCTAACTGCCCATAGCTGATTTTCCCGATGCTGACGATCACATTTTCAAAGTTCGGATTAAGAAAGAGTATATCGTGTTTACATACATTTAAATGGTCAAAAGGGTCCAATAAATATTCCTTTCCATAAATCCATGATTATTTGAGAAAAAATTTGTGTCAAAGACATAAATAATGAGTTTTTCCTCATGCGAAGCGAAGCAGACAGCATTTGCCATGATTTTTCCGGTTAATACAAAAATGGATTACATGTAATGTTTCACAAGCGGAATACAAACAAACTCTGTATCATTTCGTTCCTTTTGAAATCCCCCTGCTATTTTGTATTAAACCAGGAAGCCATGTTTTAAATGTAGGTNATGTTTATGATCTGAGTGAGGGGAGGTAATCCAGTGGTGGGGTTTAGCATGATTAGTCACTTACTTCTGTCTCTCTGCTTTTTATATGTTTATGATCTGAGCGAGGGGAGGTAATCCAGTGGTGGGGTTTAGCATGATTAGTCACTTACTTCTGTCTCTGCTTTATATAGGTTTATTATCTGAGCATGGGGAGGTAATCCAGTGGTGGGGTTTAAAATGATTAGTCACTTACCTCTGTCTTACTGCTTTATATAGGTTTATTATCTGAGCGAGGGGAGGTAATCCGGTGGTGGGGTTTAAAATGATTAGTCACTTACTTCTGTTTCTCTGCTTTATATAGGTTTATTATCTGAGCGAGGGGAGGTAATCCAGTGGTGGGGTTTAAAATGATTAGTCACTTACTTCTGTCTTACTGCTTTATATAGGTTTATTATCTGAGCGATGGGAGGTAATCCAGTGGTGGGGTTTAGCATGACTAGTCACTTACTTCTGTCTCTCTGCTTTATATAGGTTTATGATCTGAGCGAGGGGAGGTAATCCAGTGGTTGGGTTTAGCATGATTAGTCACTTACCTCTGTCTTACTGCTTTATATAGGTTTATGATCTGAGCGAGGGGAGGTAATCCAGTGGTGGGGGTTAGCATGATTAGTCACTTACTGCTGTCTCTCTGCTTTATATAGGTTTATGATCTGAGAGAGGGGAGGTAATCCAGTGGTGGGGTTTAGCATGATTAGTCACTTACTTCTATCACTCTGCTTTATATATGTTTATTATCTGAGTGAGGGGAGGTAATCCAGTGGTGGGGTTTAGCATGATTCAAGTCACTTACTTCTGTCTCTCAGCTTTATAATTTGCCGTTAATTCATCAAATAATTTAGTATTCATTTCCATGAAGGTTTTGAGTACATTGTAGACGAGGGCTACGATGGTCTGGTTCCAGTGCTCCTTGGATATCCTGTAGAGTGCTGGGAACATGATGGGGAGGATTGCTTTGGAGCTCTCCTCTATCAGACTCATGATGTATTCATTATTCCAGTAGTACAAGGCCCTCTCTGCCACCTAACAACAAAACATGATGCAAATAAAGCGCTTTCTCGTCGTGGAGATTATATGTGGTCATTTTATAAGCTGTACAAACCATAAGGTTCACACTGAAACATGATACCCAGTAATTGATAAAGCTCTCCTAAATATTGCTTACTGAGAAACTTACGCCAAATCAAACTTCCGTCTTTTGTCGATACCAAACCTAGCTTTCACTCTTCACATTTAATTACTATATTGAGTTGTTGTCACTGTTAGTTACTTCAACCATAAACTTGCCCTGATTATAAAGTTAAACTGTCATGAAAATTTCCTGTTATACACATTTCTAAAAAAATTCTTCAGGTTGGTAAGGATGGATTATGAGAAGTTCATGTAGCACAACCAGTAAGTGTTTATATGTGACATTTTGATGACTAGTACGGTATGTACCCTGTCACCTTTATCAGAAAAATGACTAGTGAATTGTATGTACAAAAACGGTGTAAAATGTGTACGAGTCGTTCACAAATCGATGTTGATTCGGCTATGCTGTAAGCATATGTACACCCAATTCGATGACTGTCTGATGTAGGTGACAGAGTACATACCGTACTAGTCATCGAAACGTCACATATAAACACTTATTTGGTTGTGCTACATGAACTTTTCATAATTCCTGTTATACAGTAAGCTCATGATATAGACATCGTTCCATCATCCACGAACAAAACATGATGCTTATCTTCTTCACCTGGTACATATCTTATTATTGAAAGTTCTTGTACACAAATAATTTAAAAAAAAAAATAGATCTTAAAAACATTTCAATTTTCAAAGATTTCATATTAAACCATCTTTTCATCTAATTTCCACAAAACACCTGTTCTGGATAATTTTCAACATTTTCAAGAAGTCAGGCCAGACATTCTAGTGCACTTATTATCCAGGTCATTGATAAACCTGGGTCAGAAAGGGAGACAATACCTACCTGGAAGTGAGGGCTTGAGACACATTTTGAGATTTGTCGAAACAAAGGATCCAAAATACGTGTAAACTGAGCAGGTTCTATCACATCAAGGATCTCTTCTATCTCCCCTAGGAACATCACCTGTCAAACACGTTGGAAACAATTTTAAACTCTGACAGCGAGTTATATGATATGAGTGTTTGGAAACAGCCTTGTATGGTTCAGCTGTGATATCTTGTGAAGGGTTTGCCATTTGTACATCGGATGTGTTCAGTCAGAAATATCTTTGTTTAACCTGTTACTCGATATGTTTAAACAGTCAATACCTGATGTTACATGCTAAAAGAATCCTAAATATTTTCCCTCCTGAGTGTAGCAATGCAGTGTTCCTGACTACACACATAGTACATCTAGCTTATCAACTGGTGTTTAGACCTCTGCTGGTATGTACTTCACAAAATTTATATTTATTATCATATAATTGCAGAAAATGTACATACACTGTTAATAATGTATACAGATTTTGTATCACATTCTTACCGGTTGTCTTAAAATCACAATGGTAACCCGAGTATAAATCTGTTTGCCGTTTTATATAAACTTTTGCTACATATGGTAACTTGTTTATAAGAATGTGCCGACTGTTAAATATTGGGACGCTATATATCGGTGCAAGACGCTATCTCAGTGAGTTGCACGATTTGAACATCATATGATAAACGAGCAAGGTCCTCTGGTGTAACGTAATAGCTAACAGTATGGTTATACAGTTAAGATTTGATCGTAGCGAAAACAGAAAGTGCTTTGAAAGGAAATACTCTAAAATTTCAATAATAAACCACAGCCTATTTTCATCTTCAGTATGGAATACCAGGTTTGTTTTCAAAGCCAGCCTTTAATCAAGGCATATAGTGGTATATTTTCATGGAAAAATATAATATTATAAAGTTAAGAAATTGAAATTGTTGTATTTTTCCTTTTATCACATTGTTTCATGATAGATCATGAAATGTGATAATTACCTGTAAAACCGGCTTAATTTCAAAACAGGCTTATCATCGATATATGTTTGACTGTACAGAATCTTGCTTATTTTCAATGACAGCCTATTTTCTAATCAGGCTTATTATTGAAATTTTAGGGTTTGTATTAAATATATATTTTGAGAGAATTTCAGGCATTGGCAGATTTTTATATTTCAATTTATAAACTTGGTGTTAATGTCATGTGACAGCTGACTTGAGATATTTACCTCCTTTTGGCTGCAGGTCTTTGGCCAGTACTTCAACAATCCTTTTATCACCTAAAACATAACCGAGATGAATAAGTTACTTTAACATAGGACAACTAAGTCACCTGAACATATCTGAGGATTAAGTCACTTAAACATTAGAGACCATTAATGCACTAAAACATAAGAGACTATTAAGTCACTCAAACATAAGAAATTTTTAAATTACAGTAGATTTCGCTTAATATCACTTCCAATTTGTCAGAGAAAAACATGATATTAACAGAAACATGACATAAACAGAATACATATTTTCTGACGTTTTTCAGACCTCAAAACCAGAAGTGAACTTAGACAAATGCCAAAGTGATGTGGCTCCGCGAAGAAGATTGTAAAATAAAGATATTTTGTAACTAACCTTGTTTCTTACTCTACTTGAAATATAGTATAAGTAAATAAGTATAGAAATAAGTATAGAAATAAATATATTCTTTGTATTTCATTTCAGTATGCAGGTATTCTGCATCAAAATCAATTGTAAACATGAGATCACAATTTTACACCAGCAGCATACGGTAGAATTACGACAACACCATGTCGGCATCGTACATGGGTTATTTGAGATTCAAAACAAAGACTTTTTTTTGTATTGTACGTGAACCTTGGTCAAACTTAAATAATTTAAGAAACTTATTGTTTGAAAGACACTCTGTATTTTAATCTAAGTCAACATTTGTCATTGTACTAATTACAACTGACAATAAGTCACTTAAACATTACAGATGAATAAGTCATTGTAGAATTACACACAATTAAGTCACTTTAACATTACATAAGAATAAATCACTTAAACATTACAAACAATTAAGTCACTTTAACATTACAGACAAATAAGTCACTTTAACATTACAGACAAATAAGTCACTTAAACATTACAGACAAATAAGTCACTTAAACATTACAGACAAATAAGTCACTTAAACATTACAGACAAATAAGTCACTTAAACATTACAGACAAATAAGTCACTTAAACATTACAGACAAATAAGTCACTTAAACATTACAGACAAATAAGTCACTTAAACATTACAGACAAATAAGTCACTTAAACATTACAGACAAATAAGTCACTTAAACATTACAGACAAATAAGTCACTTAAACATTACAGACAAATAAGTCACTTAAACATTACAAACAAATAAGTCACTTTAACATTACAGACAAATAAGTCATTGTAGCATTACACACAATTAAGTCACTTAAACATTACAAAAAAATAAGTCACTTTATCATTTCAGACAAATAAGTCACTTTAACATTACATATGAATTAGTCACTTAAACATTACAAACAAATAAGTCACTTAAACATTACAGACAAATAAGTCACTTTAACATTACAGACAAATAAGTCATTGTAGCATTACACACAATTAAGTCACTTAAACATTACAAACAAATAAGTCACTTTAACATTACAGGTGAATAAGTCACTTAATCATTTCAGACAAATAAGTCACTTTAACATTACAGATGAATAAGTCACTTTAACATTACAGAAAAATTAGTCACTTAAACATTACAGATGAATAAGTCACTTAAACAGATATGATTAGGCTTCACACAAGCAGTTAGATTCATGTAGCCATAATCTTTCATCTAGTTGTGTTTGTATTGTTTATTGCCCACTGTTCTATGTAAACTAACTAGTTAACTATACTTTATCCATGTTAACTGAACAATGCACCAGGACACAACAGTTCCTCCTTCAACCTTAAGCTGTTATAGAGTTTGAATTTATAAAAAAGCTGGCCTCACAATTCAATATCTGCTGGACAAAATCATAAAAATATAACAGGAAAATTAGTAGTGCTCCAGCTGTTATAGTTACCTCCTCAGTCAATGCAGCATCCTTTTCCAAAAATTGAACGACACAGTAAGCAAGCTGGAAATTAAAAAAATAAAATTGTCAACTCACATTAAGAAAATATTATCTATGTTAAATAAGGGAATCTCAAAATTAACAATCCTGATTTTAAATGATGAACAATACACTCATACAAAACATTAAACAATGGACTACCTATCATAAACATTTGAAAATTCTGTCTTGTTTTAAACTAGAGGCCCAAGGGCCTTAGCGGTCACCTGAGTTATATCATAGGTACTGGTAGCTTTATTTTATTGTTTAGATGTGATGTGGAAATCAGCATGTAAACTAAGTGAAATACAATATTTGTCATGTCATCAATGGATAAGAATTTGAAAATATTGGTAAATGTCCCCTTTGGGGCCCCGCCCTAGCCCCTGGGGATGGGGCAGGAATCCTAATTTTACAAAGTAAAACTCTCATTTACCCAAGATGATTCTGACTAAGTTTGAGCAATTTTCTGCTGAAAATGGATAAAATATATACCGTAAAGTGTTATTTCCCTATATAAACTATATCAAACGTTACCCACTCCCTAAGGGAGTATGGATAGCTCAGGGTCCTGATATTTTCAATTTAAATAAAGACCCTGATGATCTTTCTTTCCACATAGAGAAAATGAGTGAAGTACCTCTGAGTCTGAAGAAGAAGATTTTGAAATATTGATTAATTTTCCCTTTGGGGCCCCGCCCTGGCCCCAGATGTCGGGGTAGGAATCTCAATCTTACAATTTGAAACCATCTTCCTCCAAGGATAATTCTCACCAAGTAAAAATAATTTCCTACCGAAAGTTGTCAAAATATACCCAAAAGTGTTATTTCCCTATATAAACTAAGTAAACTTTACCCCCTCCCCAAGGGAGAACGGTTAGCTCGGGGGGCCTGAAATTTACAATTTAAGTAAAGCCTCTGATGATCTTTCTTTCCACATAGAGAAAATGAGTGAAGTACCTCTGAGTCTGAAGAAGAAGATTTTTGAAATATTGGTCAATTTTCCCTTTGGGGCCCCGCCCTGGCCCCAGGGGTCGGGGTAGGAATCTAAATTTTACAATTTGAAACCATCTACCTCCAAGGATAATTCTCACCAAGTAAAAATAATTTCCTACCGAAAGTTGTCAAAATATACCCAAAAGTGTTATTTCCCTATATAAACTATATCAAACGTTACCCCCTCCCTAAGGGAGAACGGTTAGCTCGGGGGTCCTGAAATTTACAATTTAAGTAAAGCCTCTGATGATCTTTCTTTCCACATAGAGAAAATGAATGTAGTACCTCTGAGTCCGAAGAAGAAGATTTTTGAAATATTGGTTAATTTTCCCTTTGGGGCCCCTCCCTGGCCCCAGGGGTCGGGATAGGAATCTCAATTTTACAATTTGAAACCATCTACCTCCAAGGATAATTCTCACCAAGTAAAAATAATTTCTTACAGAAAGTTGTCAAGATATACCCAAAAGTGTTATTTCCCTATATAAACTATATTAAACGTTACCCCCTCCCTAAGGGAGTATGGATAGCTCAGGTTCCTGATATTTTCAATTTAAATAAAGCCCCTGATGATCTTTCTTTCCACGTAAAGAAAATCACTGTAGTACCTCGGAGTCTGGAGGAGAAGATTTTTGAAATATTGATTAATTTTTCCTTTGGGACCCCCCCCTGGCCCCAGGGGTTGGGGTAGGAATCCCAATTTTACAATTTTGAAGCCTCATCTACCAAGGATGATTCTGACCAAGTTTGAAAAAAATCCATCCACTGGTTCTTGAGAAGAAGTTGAAAATGTAAAAGTTTACGCACGACGCACGACGCACGACGGACGACGGACGACGGACGACGCCGGACGAAAAGCGATTAGAATAGGCCACTTGAGCAAAGCTCAGGTGACCTAACAATGGACAGTTCTGTCTTATCTTATACAAAGGACAATTCTGTTTTAAGACAGTTTACCTGTGCATGGTAGAGATTGAGTGTCTTGGCCTTGTGAAGAGGTATTAACACTTTGATCAGAAACTGTCTGTGCTCCGTCTTTAGAGGTAAGGCAAATCCATTGATAATGCTACAAGAACAAAATACAACAAGTCTGTAGAAGCAGTGAAATATCAATATCAACATCACGGCAACTAAATCTTCAGTTGCTGAAACTAGGGGTCTGGTGGAATTTGGTATACACTTTGTATTTTCAGGTTTCATTTACACTGTCCCCATATCTATTTGGAGCACAGAATCACAAAAGGACCTAACTATTACTTTTGTTAAGTTTAAGAACCTTCGTATCTAATCTACTATAACTGATCGAAATAGTCATGAATGTTTTTATGCAAAGTTGAACGGAGTGTCCATTGTAGAAAATCCTTTACAAAAGTAACAATGTGAAATTACATAATAATAATAATTCGAGGTTATTACATACCGCTTTATCACAACCTAGTTCGTAGGTCGTCGCAAAGCGGTTCACAAATTATTTTCCGTGGTTATAGGGCCTTTGCAACCAACCAATACCTTTCTCAACTCCCTGGGGAGCATACATTGTTTGTTTGTTTGTTTTTGTTTAACGTCCTATTAACAGCTAAGGTCATTTAAGGACGGCCTCCCCTGTGTGCAAGATGCATGGGTGTAGTGTATGTGTGTGTATTTTGGGAGGCTGCGATATGTTCGTGTTTGTCTTCTTGTAAAAGCGCGGAACTGATGCCGACTTTATAGTGCTACCTCACTGAAACATACTGCCGAAGACACCCAGCAGGACGCCCCACCCGGTCACATTATACTGACAANCCGGAGCTGCCTTTTCGACGCTAACAGCTAGCATTCAACAATTTTAGAACTGCCTAGACCACATACTCATTTACAGCTGAGTAGACTGGAACAAGCAGAGTAAAGTATCTTGCTCAAAGATACAACACAGTGCCGTGCCGTGCCGTGCCGTGACTCGAACACACAACCCTTCGGTCACAAGCCTGGCATCCTACTACAAGACTTCCATGCCTCCACAACATTTAAAACACAGCTGTGATGTCATCCATTGTTATTTGCGTACTATATCCAACAGAATTCAAAGACATCCCCTGTAGCCGTCCAATAAGTTGCCTGTAGCTGTCCAATAATTACACAAAACCACTTATTGGACAGCTACAGGTAACATATTGGACAGGTAAAGGTATGCTTTTGAATGAGCACAGTTATGCTATACAACAGAAAACATAGTAATAGAATAAATGTGAAAATAAATATTTTTCAAATGTAACACAGAATTTAAATATCAACATTCTTAAAGTATATCTGGTATTTATATTCCCAGTCAGATTTCCCATGCACTATATTTTTTCCTTGAAAGAAGGTTTGAATCACAGAACACTCTTTTTACATGAAACATCCATATAGATGCATACATATCCAAACACTTTACTGAGAGACACATTTCCAGCATTAATTGTAATATCCTTTGAATTCGTAATTTTGGCAATAACACTTTGGAGTTAAAGGCAGTTGAAATCTTGCGTTTTCCCCACAATTGAAGTGCACAAAATTTCTTTAGTATCATCCCTTGAGATATTCATGTATAATCCCAGATATAGCTGTGATATATCTTTGATGAAAATATTTTGGAGGTGGTGTTGAAATCTTGAATTTGCTCACTTTAATTGTGTGGTTTAATTCTTTCATTCCATTCTCTCACAGATATAATCCTAGAAATATACTGTAATCAGTTTCTTCAATAAATCAATCACATTATTTGAATTTAATCCATTTCAATACTTAATGCTGATGCTCAAAATGTACTGCACATGGACTGTGTTGGGAACGCACCTTCACTGTTGGACGACATTATTCAAACTAGACTAAATTCTACTCGGGCATATTTCACACACCTGTAATGCTTGCACTTGTACAAAGGCATGCAAAGTATGCTAAAGGACATCACTGCCCTTTATTGTAGCAATAGCCCTCGTGGTTGATTGCACATACTGAACAGATATTGAAACTGTCCAATATTAACACAAAGAGTGTTTTAAGTAGGATGTAAGCCTCAAACTGTCTATTATGTAAAATATTGGACAGTCTTCAGCACTACGCGCCTCAGACTGTCCAATATTTTACATAAGACAGTTTTCGGCTTATATCCTTTACGCACATGACATTTTACAGGAAACAAATCATTCCAGCTCTTTGTATCAGTCACTTGTCTACAAACCTGCCCAGAATTTCCAACAGCTCCCCAACTCCGTTAAATGACTCGGTCTCATATATGAACCTACAAACACAAAAAGTCAATTGTTTTTGAAATGATGTCTTAACATTATATTTTTCTGTGTATATGCAATATTTCATAAAAGAGAACAAGCGTTTTCTCTGATTTCATCCACGCAATTGGCCCCTGTTAGAGTTACAATGAGACACAAACTGAACATTTTTTGGGTCAATAAGCACACTAACTAAAGCTTAGAATGCTGAAAAAATTGGAAGTCAAAAGTGACTGAGAATCACAAATTGTTTTATCATTTATATCAGAAATATCAATTGTTGCTTATCAAAATTTATACATGATTACCATTCAACACATCAACTACCCACATTTTTGATAGATTTATGTTCACATTCAACTTGAGGCATAAATCATAATTGTGTGTGTCCAGGTTTCCAGCACTGTATTGTGCTTCTATTACATTGAGGTATTGTAATTTGAATTAGTTCAAGTAACAAAACCTTAAAAAGTTTGAGATCATAAAATTGAAGCACAAAACTTACACACCTGATCATGAGAAAGATATTTTATCATCTATATACTACTTTATACCACCTACCGGTAGCATGATAAATTCATTATCATTGGTTGTCAGTATGAGAAGTTGAAAACAACTTGAGAACAGATTTTCCAATTCCCCAGCACTTGGGAATGTATTTTCTCAAAAAATAATGTCTGCTCACGGCAGATGACGTCCGAAACCGGAAATTGTGTCCACACAAAGTGATCCACGTAAGAAAATAGTCCGTCATAATCATATCAATACAAAGTTACGGAAAAATATTGTGAGAATAACAACACCATTTCAGGTGTAAATGTACATATGGAAAAGCCAATGACGATAAGATTTAAAAAAAAAAACTTTTTCTACTTAGTTTTAAGGTTCATTGTATTCCTCCGCGAAAAACTTCTATTTGTTTACGTTTTTTTGGCAAAGGCATTCATTGACCATTGAGCTTTGAAGCCATTTGAAAAACATGGTGTTTAGTTGAGTTTTTTAAATGGAGAAATATATAAGGTAGTAGTATATAGATGATAAATGGTTTATCATACATTATTTTCAGGGTTTGTCGTTCAAACAATTTTCTCATCACTCGCATGTAGATAAAATCTCTATCTAGTCCACCTGTGGTGGCCTCTCGATTTTATCCACGTGCTCGCGATGAGAAAATTGTTCTCATGACAAACCCTGAAAATACAGCATGATAATCTGTAAATCTAAACTGGTCCCTTACCTGAGAAAGATATTATTTATCTGTTTTCTAATGAAAGCTCGGAGACCCAAAAATTTTCCATAAATCCTATGTAACACAGTCTTTAGAAAATCTCTCTCCCGCGGGTCCTCACTATCGAACAACTCCAGGAGCTGAAACAAAAAGACAGAAACATGGTAAAACAAAATCTGTAGTACATCCATACCCAAAATGCCCTGTTTCTGGATTTAATAGGTATGATACAGACATTCTTTGCGCGGGAAAATCTATTATGAAATCTTAAATTAAATTTGGATTGTTGAGGCTCTCACACAAAATCTACACCTTGAAGGTATAATTTCCATAAACCAATACCTACGTAATTATTAACTCTTTTTCCCTTAATCTTCATATATGTAAGATTAATAGCATCTTTCACCCCCTCTGGGGTGAGATAGGAAATCTTTCCCCAAGGGTTGGGATTTCCCATTACATCTTAAGGAGGTGGAAAATTCATTTTATCTTGTACCGGGAATGGTATGATACAACTCTCCACGGTAAGAGAAACAGGAGTCCTATGTGAGACACTCATGTAAGATTATAAGAATTTATATCATATGTAGGTATTTGGGATTTTGATGTTCTAAGTAAGGTTGTAGAATTTTAGTCACAATCTTATCAATGCTTTTCTGAGGTTCTGATACCAACTTCTACACCCTAGTGCAGTCTTCATTTCCAATATATACAAGTACCTACATAATGATAGACACTTTTTCTCCAACAATTTACTGAATTGGGTAAATAATGACAAAAAAGAATGCCAAGTCAATATTATATATAGCAACGTTTCTAACACAATGGTCAAGCTTGTGCAATAATTCTCATGACGTGGGGTTATAATTACCAACAACCCAATCTTTATAGTGAAACAATATGTAAATGAATTCACATATCTCACATGAATGTTCTGTGTGGGAAACGCATGTATCTTACATACAAAGAGGTGGGTGAAAAATGTTTCTGAAATGGATCTTTTTATTTTCATTAGGGCTGCAACGGTTACAAAAGATGCCACTCAGATGATAATGTGTGCTTATCCAACCGAAACTGGGTAGCTGTGTTTTCTTGTGACAATGAAATACGGCCACCAATGTCTCTTTTTTTTTGATAAAAATATGATAACTTAATTCATTAATTCATTAATGCATAAACATAGATAACTCAATACTTATGTCTCGTGAATACAGTTGTAAAAGGTTGCATATTCTCAAAATCAATATGAATTGGTAACATATTGCTAGCCCCGGACAGGGAAATTTTGGCAGTCTCACTTCACTCTTATGTGTCAACACTATGCGCGCGTATTTCTATGCATCACTTTCGGTCGGGCGAGTTACATTATTCAACAGAATGTCAGTCGATATTATGTTTACATGCACTCAATAGAAAGCAAGAATACTGATCACGAGTGTTTTCGAGGTCTGTCAATCAGCCATCAGGAGCGACATTTCTACCCGGGAAGTTGATAAATACTGACCTACATTTTGGGAAGGTTTTCGGGTACATGGATTTGCTAACCGGATAGTACTTGTAACCAAACCGTTACTGAGTACTCAGTTACCCGTTCCAGCCCCTAATTTTCATCAGAGATAAACCCAACATATTATCCTAATGATACTTGGCCATTATCGACAAGACTCGGTCTAAATCAATTCATACAATAAGTTAAGTTACATATAATTCCAGAAAACAATGAAGATCAGATAGACATATACCTGCAGCACAAATCTTTGGTCTATATATTTCTTGGCTAAACTTGGCTGAAAGTCGGGAGATTCTAGAAACCTCAGAAAGAATTCATACACAATCTGAAATAGAAAAGGAAAGGTGAAGTTAAACAAGAGTCAAAATAGATTTCCAACTTACTGACAGCTTAATTAAGAACAGGACGTACCGCTCTTGTGTTTAAAATCCACTTTACTATGTTTGTCTAAGCTGTATGAGACATGCGAGTGAAAACATTAACATACAGAAAACATACAAAACAAATATGGATATGTTCTGAGGCAAAACATGTTTGTATCCAAAAGTATTACGTTAGTTTGGGGTGGTAATGAGCAATAGTAAGGAGCTCATTGGTCAAATGTTAATTAATTATGTAACTTACAAGTATTACGTTTGTGGGGGGTGGTAATGAGTAATAAGTAAGGACCTCATTGGTCAAGTGTTAATTAATTATGTAACTTACAAGTATAACGTTAGTGGGGTGGTGGTAATGAGCAATAGTAAGGACCTCATTGGTCAAATGTTAATTAATTATGTAACTTACAAGTATTACGTTTGTGGGGGGTGGTAATGAGTAATAAGTAAGGACCTCATTGGTCAAGTGTTAATTAATTATGTAACTTACAAGTATTATGTTAGTGGGCAGTGGTAATGAGCAATAATAAGGACCTCATTGGTCAAATGTTAATTAATTATGTAACTTACAAGTATTATGTTAGTGGGGTGGTGGTAATGAGCAATAGTAAGGACCTCATTGGTCAAATGTTAATTATGTAACTTACAAGTATAACGTTTGTGGGGGGTGGTAATGAGCAATAAGTAAGGACCTCATTGGTCAAGTGTTAATTAATTATGTAACTTACAAGTATTACGTTAGTGGGCGGTGGTAATGAGCAATAGTAAGGACCTCATTGGTTAAATGTTAATTGATTATGAAACTTACAAGTATTACATTAGTGGGCGGTGGTAATGAGCTCATTGGTTAAATGTTAATTAATTATGTAACTTACAAGTATTACGTTAGTGGGCGGTGGTAATGAGCAATAATAAGGACCTCATTGGTCAAATGTTAATTAATTACGTAACTTACAAGTATTACGTTAGTGGGCAGTGGTAATGAGCAATAGTAAGGACCTCATTGGTCAAGTGTTAATTAATTACATAACTTACAAGTATTACGTTAGTGGGCGGTGGTAATGAGCAATAGTGAGGACCTCATTGGTCAAATGTTAATTAATTACGTAACTTACAAGTATTACGTTAGTAGGGGGTGGTAATGAGCAATAGTAAGGACCTCAATGGTCAAATGTGAATTAATTATGTAACTTACAAGTATTACGTTAGTGGGCAGTGGTAATGAGCAATAGTAAGGACCTCATTGGTCAAATGTTAATAAGTTACGTAATTTACAAGTATTATGTTAGTGGGGGGTGGAAATGAGCAATAGTAAGGACCTCATTGGTCAAGTGTTAATTAATTACGTAACTTACAAGTATTACGTTAGTAGGGGGTGGTAATGAGCAATAGTAAGGACCTCAATGGTCAAATGTGAATTAATTATGTAACTTACAAGTATTACGTTAGTGGGAGGTGGTAATGAGCGGTGGTAAGGAGCTCATTGGTCAAATGTTAATTAATTACATAACTTACAAGTATTACGTTAGTGGAGGGTGGTAATGAGCAATAATAAGGACCTCAATTGTCAAATGGTAATTAATTACGTAACTTACAAGTATTACGTTAGTGGGGGGGGGTAATGATCAATTGTAAGGACCTCATTGGTCAAATGTTAATAAGTTACGTAATTTACAAGTATTATGTTAGTGGGGGGGGGAAATGAGCAATAGTAAGGACCTAATTGGTCAAGTGTTAATTAATTACGTAACTTACAAGTATTACGTTAGTGGGGGGTGGTAATGATCAATTGTAAGGACCTCATTGGTCAAATGTTAATTAATTACATAACTTACAAGTATTACGTTAGTGGAGGGTGGTAATGAGCAATAGTTAGGACCTCATTGGTCAAATGTTAATTAATTACATAACTTACAAGTATTACGTTAGTGGAGGGTGGTAATGAGCAATAGTTAGGACCTCATTGGTCAAATGTTAATTAATTACGTAACTTACAAGTATTACGTTAGTGGGGGGGTGGTAATGAGCAATAGTAAGGACCTCATTGGTCAAATGTTAATTAATTCTATAACTTACAAGTATTATGTTAGTGGAGGGTGGTAATAAGCAATAGTAAGGACCTCATTGGTCAAATGTGAATTAATTACATAACTTACAAGTATTACGTTAGTGGGGGGTGGTAATGAGCAATAGTAAGGACCTCATTGGTCAAATGTTAATTAATTACGTAACTTACAAGTATTACGTTAGTGGGGGGGTGGTAATGAGCAATAGTAAGGACCTCATTGGTCAAATGTGAATTAATTACGTAACTTTCAAGTATTTTAAGAATAGAGTTTCAAAGAGATTGTCCAAAGACAGAAAAGTATGTATTATTTTTAAATTTTCATATATAAACTCATCCACTTCAAACAAATGGATGCTGGTGTGTCTGGTATCAACCATCAGACCTGTCATTGATATTTACCTGTAGTTGATATGTTCCTGTCATTGATATTTACCTGTAGTTGATTATTACCCCGTCATTGATATTTACCTGAAGTTGATATTTACCTGTCATTGATATTTACCCTGTCGTTGATATTTACCTGTCATTGATATTTACCTGAAGTTGATATGTTCCTGTCATTGATATTTACCTGTAGTTGATTATTACCCCGTCATTGATATTTACCTGAAGTTGATATTTACCTGTCATTGATATTTATCCTGTCGTTGATATTTACCTGTCATTGATATTAACTTGTAGTTGCTATTTACCCTGTCATTGATATTTACCTGTAGTTGATATTTACCCTGTCATTGATATTGACCTGTAGTTGATATTTTCCTGTATTCCTGTCATTGATATTTACCCTGTCATTGATATTTACCTGTCGTTGATATTTACCTGTCATTGATATTAACTTGTAGTTGCTATTTACCCTGTCATTGATATTTACCTGTCATTGATATTTACCTGTAGTTGCTATTTACCTGTCATTGCTATTTACCTGTCATTGATATTTACCCTGTCATTGATATTTACCTGTAGTTACTATTTACCCTGTCATTTATATTTTTATGAAGTTGATATTTACCTGTAGTTGATATTTACCATGTCATTGATATTTACCTGTAGTTGCTATTTACCTGTCATTTATATTTAACCTGTCATTGATATTTACCTGTAGTTACTATTTACCCTGTCATTGATATTTATATGAAGTTGATATTTACCTGTAGTTGATATTTACCTGTCATTGATATTTACCCTGTCATTGATATTTACCTGTAGTTGATATTATTTACCCGTAGTTGAATTTTACCTGTAGTTGATATTTACCTGTCATTGATATTTACCTGTAGTTGATATTTACCCTGTCATTGATATTTACCTGTAAGTGCGGCCAAGAAGCCTCCAGTGTCGGGTCATCTTCCTCTGGGTCGAAGTCAGGATTGTCATTTGGAGGTAATGTCCGAAATATATTACAGGCAATCTGAAAACATAGATATATCTTCTATACAGTAAATATATTAACCTTAACATACCCATCAATTAACGATTAATACAGTACCCTGCAGGATTTGCAAGAAAAGGCTTGCTGTATCCAAATGCATCATCATATGACAGACTTTTGGGGGTCCTTCTGCAGTATCAGTGTTTCCTGTGTCTTTGAGACACCAAAGATTGATCTGCTGCCCCACCACCACCACCACCACCACTATTGCCCCCATCCCCTAATTCAAACAAGAGGCCCAGGGGCCTTAATAGCTCACCTGGTATTTTATTTTTCAATTTAAAACCTGCTGAGTACCATTCAGGTTTATCAAAGGAGTACAAGTAACAAAGTTGCATCTTCCATTTATAAATATTCAATTCCCTTTGCCCAAAGATTCTCTAAAACAAGTTTGGTTAGGTTAAAATCCCTTCAACGGTACAGAAGGAGAAGGATCTTTAATGTTTTCCTCTATTTCCCCTAATGGGCCCCACTAATCTGCCCCAAAGAAGGGGAATCCACACACCTCAGTTTAAACAAAATTGATTCTTTTCTCCCTAAGCATGCTTCAGACTGCATTTGGTTTAAATCCCTTCACTTGTATAGTAGGAGAAAAAAAATCCTCTATTTCCCCTATTGGGCCCCGCTCCTATGCCGCCAGAAGGCCCACACCCTCCGTTTATACAAACTTGAGTCTCCTTTGTCCAAAGATGCTCTAGGACAAATTTGGTCAAAATCCTTCAATTGGTTGAGGAGAAGATTTTTAAAGATTTACCTATTTTCCCCTATTTGGCCCCGTCCCTCTGCCCCCAGGGGGACCATACCCTCCGTTTATACAAAACTGAGAACCCTTTGGCCAATGATGCTCCTGACCAAGCTTCAGACTGCATTTGGTTTAAATCCCTTCACTTGTATAGTAGGAGAGAAAAAATCCTCTACTTCCCCTATTTGGCCCCGCCCCTCTGCCCCCAAAGAGGCCACACCCTCCGTTTATACAAACTTGAGTCTCCTTTGTCCAAAGATGCTCTAGGACAAATTTGGTCAAAATTCTTCTATTGGTTGAGAAGAAGAAGATTTTTAAAGATTTACCTATTTTCCCCCTATTTGGCCCCGCCCCTCTGCCCCCAGGGGCGTTATACCCTCCGTTTATACAAAACTGAGAACCCTTTGGCCAATGATGCTCCTGACCAAATTTGGTCAAAATCCTCTGAGCCATTCAGGACAAGTAGCATTTGAAAGGAAAAAGTTGACGGACGCCGGACGCCGGACGCTGGACGCCGGACGACAGATGCTGCACCATGGGATAAGCTCACATGGCCCTTCGGGCCAGGTGAGCTAAAAATTAGTACATCCATCTATCTACTCTTGTATTTTGTTGGAGTTCCCTAAGAAGTGTGTATGTCTGATGAACCTGTTGTCAAAATAGTGTAATGCATGAGGTATCAGGCTTCCATGTAGTTAGTCACAATACTCATCATATCACCTTAATTAGCTGTCATATAGACACCATTGTCGTGTGACCTTAGCTGAAGTGTGACCTAGACATTAGCGATGTGTGGACACCATTGTCATATGACCTTAGCGATGAGTGAACACCATTGTCATATGACCTTAGCTGAAGTGTGACCTAGACATTAGCGATGTGTGGGCACTGGTTGTCATATGACCTTAGCAATGTGTGGACACCATTATCATATGACCTTAGCAATGTGTGGACACCATTGTCAGTTGATCTTCGCTGACGTGTGGACACTGGTTGTCAGGTGATCTTAGCTGACGTGTGGACACTGGTTGTCAGGTGATCTTAGCCAACGTGTGGACACTGGTTGTCAGGTGATCTTAGCTGACGTGTGGACAATGGTTTTCAGGTGATCTTAGCTGACATGTGGACACTGGTTGTCAGGTGATCTTAGCTAAAGTGTGGACACTGGTTGTCAGGTGATCTTAGCTGTTGCAAAGAAACTCACCTCAAGTAAACTACTGTAAAACAGTTACCTGTCATTCAAAGAAGATCATCTGCTGGATAACTGAACTACTCGATAGGGAAGTGGACATAAAACCCATCAATCAATCAATGTCAAAGAAGTGATGGACAACAGCCGCCCAATCCCCGTCCAATGACAACTACACTCATATTCTTCATTTCTGATGGAGACATTTTTTTATGCAATCATATGCCACACCCATTATTAATTATAAACCTTGATTAAAATGACCTTAAGACACGTAGCCCGTCCTGAACACTCCGTTACATGGGCCTTCCCTGTACATGACACTTTACATGGGCTTGGCCTGTTCCGAGTGTATGAAAGTATTGCTTGAAAGGGGCCTATAGCATGCCTTGAATGCACCTAAAGTTTGCCTTATAGGTTGGGGAGATGGCCCTGAACGCAGGGGAGTATTGCTTTAGAGGGGCCTCGCCTGCCTAATGTATATGAGTATTGCTTAAGAGTGGCCTCGCCTGCCTAATGTATATGAGTATTGCTTAAGAGTGGCTTCGCCTGCCTAATGTATATAAGTATTGCTTTAGAGGGGCCTTGCCTGCCTGATGTATATAAGTTTGCTTTAGAGGGGCCTCGTCTGCCTGATGTATATGAGTATTGCTTAAGAGGGGCCTCGCCTGCCTAATGTATATGAGTATTGCTTTAGAGGGGCCTCGCCTGCCTGATGTATACGAGCTTTAGAGGGGCCTCGCTTGCCTAATGTATGTAAGTATTGCTTTAGAGGGGCCTCGTCTGCCTGATGTATATAAGTATTGCTTTAGAGGGGCCTCGCCTGCCTGATGTATACGAGCTTTAGAGGGGCCTCTCTTGCCTAATGTATGTAAGTATTGCTTTAGAGGGGCCTCGTCTGCCAGATGTATATAAGTATTGCTTTAGAGGGGCCTTGCCTGCCTAATGTATATGAGTATTGCTTTAGAGGGGCCTCGACTGCCTAATGTATATAAGTATTGCTTTAGAGGGGCCTTGACTGCCTAATGTATATGAGTATTGCTTTAGAGGCCTGGCCTGCCTAATGTATATGAGTATTGCTTTAGAGGGGCATTGCATGCCTAATGTATATGAGTATTGCTTGAGAGGGGCCTTGCCTGCCTAATGTATACAAGTATTGCTTTAGAGGGGCCTCGACTGCCTAATGTTTATGAGTATTGCTTTGGAGGCCTGGCCTGCCTGATATATATAGGTATTGCTTTAGAGGGGCCTGGCCTGCCTAATGTACATGAGTATTGCTTTAGGGGGGCCTGGCCTGGCCTGCCTAATGTATATGAGGATTGCTTTAGAGGCCTGGCCTGCCTAATATATATGAGTTTTGCTTTAGAGGGGCCTCGCCTGCCTGATGTATACGAGCTTTAGAGGGGCCTCGCTTGCCTAATGTATTTAAGTATTGCTTTAGAGGGGCCTCGTCTGCCTAATGTATATAAGTATTGCTTTAGAGGGGCCTTGACTGCCTAATGTATATGAGTATTGTTTTAGAGGCCTGGCCTGCCTAATATATATGAGTTTTGCTTTAGAGGGGCCTGGCCTGCCTGATGTATATGAGTATTGCTTTAGAGGGGCATTGCATGCCTAATGTATATGAGTATTGCTTTAGAGGGGCCTGGCCTGGCCTGCCTAATGTATATGAATATTGCTTTAGAGGCCTGGCCTGCCTGATATATATAGGTGTTGCTTTAGAGGGGCCTCGCCTGCCTGATGTATACGAGCTTTAGAGGGGCCTCGCTTGCCTTATGTATGTAAGTATTGCTTTAGAGGGGCCTCGTCTGCCTAATGTTTATGAGTATTGCTTTGGAGGCCTGGCCTGCCTGATATATATAGGTGTTGCTTTAGAGGGGCCTCGCCTGCCTGATGTATACGAGCTTTAGAGGGGCCTCGCTTGCCTAATGTATTTAAGTATTGCTTTAGAGGGGCCTCGACTGCCTAATGTTTATGAGTATTGCTTTGGAGGCCTGGCCTGCCTGATATATATAGGTATTGCTTTAGAGGCCTAGCCTGCCTAATGTTTATGAGTATTGCTTTAGAGGGGCCTTGCCTGCCTGATATATATAGGTATTGCTTTAGAGGGGCCTGGCCTGCTTAATGTATATGAGTATTGCTTTAGAGGGGCCTGGCCTGGCCTGCCTAATGTATATGAATATTGCTTTAGAGGCCTCGCCTGCCTAATGTTTATGAGTATTGCTTTAGAGGCGCCTGGCCTGCCTAATGGATATGAGTATTGCTTTTACCACCTAATGTATATGAGGATTGCTTTAGAGGGGCCTGGACTGCCTAATGTTTATAAGTATTGCTTTAGAGGCGCCTGGCCTGCCTAATATATATGAGTTTTGCTTTAGAGGGGCCTTGCCTGCCTGATATATACAGGTATTGCTTTAGAGGCGCCTCGCCTGCCTAATATTTATGAGTATTGCTTAAGAGGGGCCTCGCCTGCGTAATGTTTATGAGGATTGCTTTAGAGGGGCCTTGCCTGCCTAATGTATGTGAGTATTGCTTTAGAGGCGCCTGGCCTGCCTAATATATATGAGTTTTGCTTTAGAGGCCTGGCCTGCCTAATGTATATGAGTATTGCTTTTACCAGTATATTGTCTTACATGGACCTACAGTCTGACCTGAATGTGTGGGAGAATTGCCTTACAGGACCTAGACCAACAGAATGTATTTAAGTATTTCCCAACAGCCCCATCCTGTGGTCCAGTACATACAGTATTCCCCACCACACACCAACACCAGGCTAGGCTGGGCAATCTGTGAACCAGGTGCTCTATAAATAGTCACAACTGCAGTTTCGACTAGACTATATTTAGAACAACAGGGATATTTATGAAGCTTTCTACATCAATACTAAAATTGTGGAAGGTTTGCAGGGATGGTGCTGGTGAGAGGCAAAAAAGATTTCCTGTACAACCTCCACTCTGTCACTAGCCCCATACGTAATACCACTCCATCTAACTTCATATCGTTATACCTATACAACAGGTGACACACATACACTTCCGGCAATTAACTCAAATATATACATATCTTATCCCAGTTTGTCAATTACTTCCTACATATGTACCTAATGTAAAACTTCTCTCTATGCAAGTCCAGAAAAAACTTAATTACTCTAGGTACATGTAATCCTGATTTTCTCCTGGACTGGTATTAAACAACAGTAAAACTAAATCTTATTTGACTACTCCAACCAAGTCACTTCAGTAAAATTTCAGTTATTTTTTTCCTTTTTTGTTACATTTCTACAAGAAAACTAAACATGTTAAAACATATTTTCCTTGTATACAATTGAACATACATGTATATATTTACTAGTCGTAGATAGAGAATATACAATGTATATTTCCATGTAGTTTTTATGATCTATTTGTGTTTTCTTGGGGTGATTGGGAGAATATTAATAGCTAGTCTTATCTCCAAAAAAAAAAAACTTCACTGGACAAATGGATAGAGTAGACCTGCAGAGCTGGGCCAGTTTGTAAAATAATTTGTCACTACCACCTGCAATCCAACAGACACTATACCAATAGATATATGTCTAACCCCGCCTCTAACCTGAGCAGCACTGGGTCCCAATACTATATACTGGCTGTGTGACCAGGTCTCCCCCGACTTCTCTTAACCCTCACAATCATCTCTCTATACTACAACTCCACATTTCCAATTACAGCTTACTGATGATGGTGTGATCCAGCCAACCACTAATCAATATTTCGGCCTTTATTCTGTCAATCCATCTTCACACCAACTTCAACTTATCACTAATTTGCTCCTGGAAAAAGCTCAATATATGAATAGGTAATGCATACTTAAAGTAACACCACTGGTGCATGGAGATAATTCTACTGTGTAGTTTTTATGAGTAGTTTTATGTTTGGCTACACAAATAAAATCCTTTCCCCTTTATGATGACATACTGAACTATCATGTATATTTTGCAGTAAAAAGAAATCTGGCTATCATCTGATGTTTATTTATGACTAAAAATATAAAATATCTTAAGATAACTTGTAATGTTAACAACATAATAATAAAACAAATGTTTCAATATTAAATCAATCTATACTATGACAGTACAACAAGGCTGATTTTGTTTTTATCAAACTTAAAACAATGCTGGGTATGGGTATTAATAATTGTTGGAAGAACAACATATACATTGTATATATATACAACTTGCTCTACAACTTTATATAATTGTAAAAGTGGAAATATTCCTGTTTTTTTGAGATTAGTAAAGTAGTGCAAAACATCCAAAAGAGAATATTTATTATTAGATTATAGATATATATAGACTTCAGAACCATCGCCTGCATGAAATTGTTTACTCTGCCAACATTTTAACTCATTCACCCCCGAAATATCATAGTGAACTATTCCAACCTTTGAATTGGAAGTTCATATGTGTCTTCAGGGGTGAATGAGTTAAGGAGTCACAACGCAAAAATTTTGATGCATGGAAATTTTTGTCTCTACAGTAAATTATTCTTATTTAATAACATTCTAGTAACAGTTTAAAGTTTCTTGAGAAGTTCCTTAATGGTCAATAATGACAAAACAAATGAAATAAAATAAATATCTTGATAAGAAATTTTATATAGAGAGAATGTAAATGTATCAGTTCATATCGGATGATAACATAGAACTATACCATCTGAGGTGGGAAAATGTGCCTATTTTACAAGTCTACTACATATACCTGTATTTAAAACCAAGTTCTCATCATATCCTTGAAAACAATACTTTAATGCATCATAGTATGAATTAAAAAAAAAATAACCTTGTAATTGGAAACCTACAACTTCCAAATATGTGGGAAAATATATTTCAATTATGTAGCCTGTTTGTTTTATTGTTTGCACTAAAACCAAGTGAACTAAGGCACACACTTAGTATAAGTCCTGTACTGTTGATCGATATATGTGATGCAATAAGCTAGTTTTATTATTACACAGAAATGTTTCAATACAAAGTTTTAAACCTAATTCATCAACAGTAAACCTTCCTGCTGAATTCCAGTGAAGAATGACATAATCTTTTACTACACAAGACATGTATGTACCAATTTAGTTGTAAGAAATCAATGTTAATTTTGACAGCTCTGCTTAACACTTAAAAGAATTCAGGATATTACCATGAAGGTATGTGAAATGTGATAAATAATATCCTTTATATAAATATATAAATATCTATATCTGAAGCAATTTGAAGTTAAATACCAAATAACTATTATCAAACATGCTTGACAGATGATTTTGAATAATCAAATGTATAGATCATCCAGAATAAAATAGAATAGATATGTAAAAGAAATCAGTTAAAGTTAGAGGGAATGATATATTTAATACTCTACTATATACATAGCATCAGGTCTCTTAGATATACACTGTGGATTTAGACTGCCTGGTCGACTTGTTTACAGCAATAATGAGGTCATGTTTTTACCAATGTCATCACAGGTGTGCAAAGTGGATGATGTCGGCACATCAACATATATCTAGGTGTGTTCTGAAACTGTTGTATCATACTGTATATA
Source organism: Mizuhopecten yessoensis (assembly GCF_002113885.1). Lineage (NCBI taxonomy): Eukaryota > Metazoa > Mollusca > Bivalvia > Pectinida > Pectinidae > Mizuhopecten > Mizuhopecten yessoensis. The sequence goes on from NW_018405013.1 coordinate 311,804, forward strand.
TGATGTGTATAAGGACACGAACATTTAAATAAACACCTTCACACAATACATGGTAACCAGCTACCTACAAATGTAGTAACAGCGTATGGTGCAGGCTCTTTGGACATTTTCACAATGTCAGCTGGCCATACCTAAATTCTTTTTATGTACTTTAAATGTATGAGATTTTTTTCTCTCTCAAAAAGTTGTTGAGAGCAAACGTCAATTCAGTTTCCTAAGGTTGGATTGTCTGCCCAACTCAGACTTTTAACTTGTTACTTTTAATATTTTCTATTCCAACTAGTAAATATTTATAGTAGAGTGTTAGTTGATGTGGTACAGCGTCATTTTAAGCTCATACAAGAAACCGTGCCACACATATTTGGAAATCAGAGATAACCGTGTGCAGACAGAAAAGCTGAATTGAAGTGCAACAGGTAAACAACCCCACACGTAGACAAACACATGGCTATAACCATGCCCAAAGACGAAAATCAGTTCAGGGAACTACACAAGTGTAAACTTTGTCAAAATGTAGTCATGCAAAATGTCATTGTTGATGGCCTTTCAAAATTAATTCTTTCCACAAATTGTTTCTTTTTGAAATAGCATCTTCCAAGGAATGGGTTTTAACATCTTGATATTTAAATATCGAGTTAAGATACAATGACAAATGCACCTAAATATGTATAGAACTTATTAAACTGCTTGCACTAAAACAGTGTATTATCCTAAATTCGCTCTGACGCAAGTTCCATTTCCTGTAATTCTATAAAAAGACCTATTGCCACAAAATCCAATATTGATCTTTCATTATGATTTGCATATTAAATGCACTGTAGGAAAAAAGTATGTTAATAACAAGAGGCAAATTACCAATTATTAAAAAGGCAGCGAAGACACAACAGGACCAAGGCATAAACCAGACCAATAACCTAAACACTTCTAAAGATAAGCATCCGTGTGCTTCTTTTCCATCACAGTTACAATCTGACAATCAGACTTCAGTTTTCAAATGAACAGTGAATCTTGCATCAACAAACAAAATGATGAGTCATCAATTGCTGTTTATTTTATTTAGATAACTCCAAGTACTGTGGATAGTGGTGTGTGCATTCTGCCATCATTCAAATTAAGACTGGATATTATTTCACCCTTTAAATGAGTTGCATCCCTCAAGCCAGTGTAGAAATGCAGCCTATGGAAACAGTATACAAGTACATACATTTTTAGACTGTATTTCTGGTACTTCTTTACATAATAAACAGCTAATTGCAATAATACATTGTATATATCCCACGCAGAAATGCTTCTGTACATAGACAAAGATTTGAAATGCAGAAACTTCCACTGAAAAGGTCAGCATCGGTAATTATTACTAAAAATCGGTCAAAGACATTCAATCCCTGAACTGTTACATTTCTTTACCATCGTTTTCTTTCAAGAGCTCCCGTCCTCATATGAACCTGGCTGTTGTGAGGACGATAAACCCTAAACAAATAAATAAATATCTCAATATCCATTTCAGTCTTTGCAACATATTCCGTAAGAGGAAAGATTGTCACAGAGGAAAGATGCATATGTACACATGTCTGACTGATGCTGCACATAATTAAAGTAACTTTCCTGAAACCCTGACCACTACCAGACTACGAAGTTAGTACAGTGTACAACTTCAAAAGTCATTGAGTCATGCATGATGACTTGCAGGCCTAGGGCCAGTACAATAGTAATGCAACAGAGGTCCCTTTTTCTAAGGACCTTAATTCTACCGGGAGTTTTGAGTTAAACCCGAAAATACAAAATACTGGTGGTTAGAGTTTAAGGGAAATTCCACTCTAGCAAAGGCAATAATAAGCCACAAGATATTTCACTACGGTAGTGACATGCTCTTTGCTCATGGAAAGATCTTGTTCCTTAATCTTTAAGAGCACAACCGTGTTTGTGAGAGCAAGAATAAGGAGCTTATCATACACAACACATTGTGGTTGGCCCCAATGTGACTGAGGTCACTTTTTAAGTGCCCCAAGCCTGAAGTTGAACCCAAGACTACAGATTACAAGTCCAGTCCTTTACTGACTGAACTAAAGGGAAATTCCCATGAACCAATGAAAGTAACAATCAACCAGATGGTTCGCCATTGCAACAACAGTTTGAACAAGTTCTTATATAATTACCATGCGCACAATCTCCGGGTAAACAGGGTCGGACAGAACATTTCGTGTAGCCGTGATGTAGTCCACCAACTCATTAAGACAGGCCCTCTTCACCTCTTTGCTCTTCAGGTCGGACACCGGATCCATGAAGTCGAAAACAACACAGCATTGTTGCAACTTCTTAATGAAGAGTTCTGACTGGTCGGAGCTGGTATTGGCATCTGAATCAACAACAAACCAAAGTGTAACACAGGGTTGTGAACAGGTTGGATAGGAAAGTGACATATGATGACTTTTAAAAGATGGTATGTTTTCAGATAATTAACAAAACACAATTACAAGCATAATAGATAGCAATAGCTATCTTAAATTCTGAGCTACCTATGACAACAGACATTATATGTAAGACAGATCACCAAGTTAATACAGCATTCACATATCGATAACATGTGGATATACAATATAGCTATCCTATATATGATTTCTATGATCTAAGTGTCAGTCAGGATTCTAAGGTCTTTTTCCAATGTGAAATTTTCATCCCCTCCCCAAAACAAACCACCCTAACAATTACGGTACCCTCAGTTTAATGAAAAAGTTATTATGCAAAATAACCAACATTTCACAATGGTTCAATATTCTGTACATCTAAAATTTTATTATCATTCCAGGAAATTTTCCATTGAATTTTTAATCTGTCTGGGTCATTTTCCAAAACAACTTCAACTAATAATTTAGCCCTCCAGTCATGATCACAATATTATAAATAGCTTGATATAGCTACCAGGGGTAATATGCATCAGACTTCAACAAATTCTCCCAGATACATCATGCACATCATACCAATAATATATATTTGATACCTTATCAAGTTATTACCACCAAAGAAGCAGCCTGATATGAGACATGTCATGCAGGTTTTCTTAGACTTTCCAATGGCTAATCGACAGATAATGACACCTATAATGAACGCCTATTGGAGTCATGTGAACAGTTGCTGCTGCAGGCAATCAGGATTATCGGGAAGGACATGTTTGGAAGCTAAGCTATATCTGGAAAATGTTGTTCTGGAAATGGCAAGGGAACACCGAAAAGGGCAAGCCAGCAATAATGTAAATGTTGGCTTCAGAGACTGAATCTAATTATATACATAATATGAATATACTAACCTGGATTAAATGTAATTCATGACAACCAAGAAAATAACTTAGTGTTACACAAGTTTTGTGTCAAGATGGGTATATACATACTGACTAAGGAAAGTTCCATGAAATGTCACACATATAACACATATTCACATGCATCATTTAATACCAGTGTATATCAGATAGGCCTAGGCCTATGCATGATAAACCATGTCAATAAAAATAAATAACAAAGGAATGATTACTTTCTTTACATACAGTAAACATATTTTTGTGGCAATATTATTTTTTGTTCTTTAAATATTGCGCTTAATTATGATTGCACTGCTGGAATCTACCTCATTTTCTATTGCATACAAGGTATATATATAGGTACACCAATTCATCAATTCCTAAATCTGTTAAAATTTGATGATACACTTAAATGTATATACAAATCCAAAATAAGGATACAAGTTTTTACTGTAATTACTTATTTGATTCATCTTGAAGGTAAATAACTTACATACACATGTATGTTGTACATCATGAATCATTCATTGAGTCTCTCATAAACATACACAAATCAGTATAGATGTCAGTGTTGTGGATATATCCCAACTTTCATATAATATCCTCTACTCTTTTTGTTTTCCAAAATAATTTACAAGTCTCAGTGGACCATAACATAACATGTTCTTAAACAAGAGGCCCAATGTGTCTGTATTTGCTTAACCGTTATCCAGGGGTGTCAATATATATATATAAATGTATACATATAAAAAAAAAAATTCTCAAAGAGTCTTTAGTAATTTCATCTCTTCCAGGAGATTCTTCAGACTGTTTATTTGAAGTATATATTATGACGTCACAAAATAGTTCGCTATAGCGACGCCACTATATACNTAAAAAAATCCCCGCCATAGCGATATCACAACAGCTATAGAAAAACCTAATGATTTCTATTGCTGCTGTGATATTTCTATGGCGGGTACGCATATAGCGAACTTTTATGTGAGGTCATAGTTTATGACATCATAATATCAACTTCAAATAACAGTCTGAAGAATCTCCTTGAAGAGGTGAAAATACTAAGACTCATTGTTGAGATTTTTTCTTTTTATATTATTTCTTCGTCCGTAAGGATATTTTTTTTGCTTTTATACCTTATATATAATTAATCCCATCTCATATCTGTGACCTTTAAGATGCATTGGCTTATGGTAAGGTTGCAAGCAAACTAACCAAATATCACTATTGTTGTGATTGATATTCATCGAAAATCAAAGGTCATTTCACTGTATACAAATGGTAAAAGTCATGAAGATTTTAAAACAATATATATGAGGTAGTCATGTCAAATCAGTTGAAAATAATAATCAAGGAAACGGTTAAGGCAGGTTATATAATTATTTCAACCAACTGATTATTTTTGAAAGTTTTTTTTTTCTCATTTTAAATGAAATTTTGTGACATTTACAGACAGAAAACAAATAAGCGCACAGTTGTACAATGCATTCTGGGTAAACCTAAATCAGGATTTTTGTCTAAACTGCCTAAATTTCTTGGGGTCGTGAAAATTCTTCTATGGCTATGGCTAATCCATACTCTGTCTTTTCTATAAACAGATGTCAAGCTTGTTCCTAGTATCTATCAGTATGTCTTTTATACACTGGTACCAGGACGAGGTAAATCATGTGTAAACCCGCATCATATTCCATCCTGGTCCATTGCAGGTGTTTACAGTCCTTATTGCTGTACACAGGAAAGCTAACGGTTGACAAGTCACTGTTACCTTACCCAGGTAGATACACTAGATTAACACCTGAGCACTTATTACATAATAAGACATGATGTAAGATAATTTACCTTTGTCCTAGTGATATGTTAGTTGTTTGTACAAGTCAGTTGGTCTGCTCATATCAATGAACACTGACGATGAATGAAATGATCATTTATCTTAGGAGAATCATCTTTTTTTATCGGTACTGAAAGTTGAATCACGCCCAGGTAAATAATTGCTGTGTTGTTGATAAATCAACAATAGTACAAATAATGTGTATGCATGAGCAAAATATAGCATATGACAATTTATTTCCAGAATGATGTTTTAAGCAGACTGTCTACAAACTGGTCAAATCATATAGTGGTGTCTGGTTTAGAAAGAGTCCACTGTACGAACAGCTAAGGATCCCCGTACCACTGCCAAACCAGGAAACCATGCATTCAAAACATATTGTCTCGCATGACTACTGTGAAGCTTTGATAAATCATTTTTGAAAAGGAAAGTACTATACCTTGCAATACTTTTATGAAAATATAATGAAGATGAATTAAACAAAATATAATCTTGACAGCAAACGTGTTGTAATTGTAAAACATTCTGGGGGGCCAGACAGAGATTAAAACCCTGGACTTCAGATTGTTATACCATCACAAAAACCGGCTGAGCTACAAAAAACACGGACATCAGAAGTGTATGAGCCAGAATGTGCTAATGTTATATCTAACGGAAGTTAAGGGGAGGTAATTACTGTACATATATATAGGAAAACGGCAGTGCAGTGGACAGGGATCCTTAAGTTCACGGCTTAATCAAACTCCCGAGTCTAGATCCAATCTTCTGATACCATTTCACATTTTAGTTCTTGCTGAAATATTCAGTGTATGGTCCACAAAATGTTGAAAGTATGGTTGCATTCTGTGTGTCCAGCGAGTCCCTGAACACATCCGGTCGCATTCTCGTCCCACTTCAGTACAACCCTGGTCAAGTTGTAAATAATGGCCAACATTGCAACACAATTTTAAAATGAACTGGTAGGTAAATCATATGTAAGATGAGAACAGTTAGAGAAAGTAAAACATTACAATAGCATAATCCAGTCTAGATAATTACCTCATTATCTTGCATTTTATTGCTTATTTTGGTATAGAAACAGATTCCACTGGTTCATTGCAATACAAACACTTTCAGTTCACATGTATTCATGCAATTGCAATTAAACTGCAACTGCATGAACATACATTTAAACCGAAAGGAATTACAAAATTAAGATCGATGGAAACATTAATTTACCACAGCTATATTTTTTTTCTCAATTCTGTCCAAATTGTTGTACAAAAACCATCCTCGATCGTTGATATCCAGGTTGACGCTCACTTTCGCTCTCTGCACCCCTGGAATATGTCAGCAAAATTGAAGGCTCAGTGTGCGCCACCTTGTCCATGAGACAAGAATTCTTGTTTGAACCTTTGATGTACATCAAAAGAATCTTGTGGTCACCTAATGGTAAAAATTGACAGGCTTTGAAGTCGGGCGTCTCCTTTGTAATCTTGAAAGACAAGTATCAGACTAGCGATTGGTCAGGTTTTTTTACCCAAGGCCAATCAAACAGCTATCTTCGTGCCTTCAATTTTGCCATGACATATTCCAAGGGTGTAGGGAGCGAAAGTGAGCGTAACCCCAGGAGTTTCGAGGATGTACAAAAATATGCTTAGTACCATTTGAAAGACTGATAATTTTTCCTACACAAACCTCATATACGCACGTATATAATGTATTCTTTTTTCGCAGTCATGATCTCTGTTTCCACTAAAAACACATGCCATTTCTGAGTTTTTCAGTCATAGATCTAGAGCCACTTCCTATATCATGAGGTTGACATCAGTCACATGCCCAAACATGTGGTGTGATTGGCTGGTTATTTTGGGGAAGAAATTACCACACAATGAAATGTTTCATTGTTTACATACAGTGGCTCTAGAAATTGACAGAGAAAAACTTGGAAGCTCGGAAATGGCAAGTGTTTGGAGGAAAAGGTGATCATGTCTGTGGAAGGAGAAAATGTAAACACTATTGGTTTCCTCACTCCGGATTCATTGGATAAACCTGCTAAGAGTTGGTAAACGTTTTTGGTTACCCACTAGACTAGTGGGTAACACACTGGACGTGATTTCATTGGTCGATTTTTGACTTATGACGTCACATAATATAACAATACTTTGTGATGTAATCTTCCATTGTGACGTCATGATTCACAGCAATTGTTTCTCCAAATCGGAAGCCGACATAGTGTATTTTCAAGGGAAACATATGGCTTTTCAGATAAAATATGGACATTATGGAGAAAAAGGACCCCAAACTTGTGATGGTAGGTTATCATGTTTAACTAACTCCTCGTTGGGGAACCTCTATTTACGTGCATATAGGAGGATTCTAACAGAAAAATTGTTCATTTTACCAATGGTGCTATTAAATTATTTTTTGTACATCAACTAAAAATTTGTTTTTAAGCAAATTGGCTGGGTGGGGGCGATTTTCAACATTGAGAGCTTTCCGATCTTGTCATTGATTTGGGGAGAGGGGCATTTTTACAATGAGTTGACCAAAACAACTAAGATTGGTAAAACTACACCAAAAAATAAGCTTGATTAGGTCCAAATATTGCTAACAAATACAGGTCCATGTGTGCATGCATATGCTCATTATAAGTATTTCTTCCAATACAATACATTTTAATTAACAAGTACAGGTACAATTCTGTGTACAGACTGCCAAACTATCCCAAACAAATTCCTGTGGGCTGCCACACTATACTCTGATGTCCAAGCTTTGTGATTTGTGGACAAGGAGCGGGGTACATTTGTTATCTTATGCTTAAATTGTTGGTAGCTGAATTAGGTTATATCTTATAGAGATGATAGAAGAAGAGTTTAGGGGTACATTGTGGAACAAACCATTGATAAATGGGGGATGAGCATCTTTTGGAGCTATATATTTCACTCAAATTTAAAAATAGTGGAAATTAACCACTTTTTAAGGGCATTTCTGTGTAAATAATTGAGGCTGCCAGAGATGCCCAGTATTATAGACACGTTTTCTATTCAATAGTATTACACATATCTGTAATCATAAACCTAGGGTGTTAACCAAAATTTTAACCTAACCAGTGATTTCATTTGATCAATATCTGATTCTAGTTTGAATCAGAAAGTATTAACGGCATTGGGCCTAACTTTTGTCAGAGGTTTCCTTTTTGTCACATTCTAACCGGGGAAATCGGACATGAGGAAAGTGGGACATGCACAAGTCTGGCTGGATTATGGATACAAAATAAAGCGAAATTGCTTGTTTATTTTGCTCTTGATATTTGTTTGTATTCTTTACTATCCAGTATCCAGACATAATATCCTAGCCACCGTACAAAGATATGGACCGTGTCCTAGTTTGTAGACAAAACTACAACACTGTAAACAAATATAAACACACTTGCCATCGCGTAATCCAATAGCATGGAGACTCCTCGGTACAATTTAAATGAAATTTCATTACTACATTAACATCACACTTTAGAAAGGCATTTAAAGTCATCATATCAGGTATACTTTTTCGCATAACTTACCTTTTAAGTGGGGCAATGCCTGTAATTCAGGGGTATTTTTGGTCCTGTAATGCGACGACCCCTGTGAACGTTTTTGTTTTTTAGTTTTTATCGACACTTTGCTCGTGAAAGGATCAACCCGATCCGCCGTTTTAGATGCCATGATTGTAGTTTATATAAACAGTATGTAATCCTTTTTAAAATGTCTGAGAGTAGGCAAGCCTACTGTTTATTTCTCTTCAGAGCATCATGGCTCCTCGTGAATCGGATTGTCAAATCCGTGGTAACTGCCGAGGGTATGTTTAACAGAAATTTACGCTAATTTTACCATCAATTCCTCCTGAACATTGTAGAAGAAGATCCAAACTAGTGTTTAGTTTCGTAATAATATCCATAGATCACCATAAATATCCTTAAAACCAATTTACTTCGAAGGTTATGTAGGTTGCTACTTCAGTTGTGCAGGTTTATCTAATTCTCGTCATGTGGTACAATACACGAGAACGTACGTGATTTGACATTATCAGAAAGGGAGGGAATTTCAAAAAGATGAAATTATGAAGCATGAGATAGATTTATCTATTCGTCCTCCTTTTTTTCTGTAGAACTACAACATGACGTATGATTATATTTTGTATGATTAGCATAGACCAACTTATTTTTATATACATCTATAATAAGTTTTCTTAGAATCGTCGTTTCAAGAAATAATTTTGAATAAAAAGACGGCTCCCAAGTCTGGGATGCCCAAGTGAAGAGATACGTATATAATTACGACTCTGCCTTGACGTACAGCACGGACTAAGATCTAATTCCATGGTTACAGCTAGATCTTCTATCTGAACGGTAGATCACCAACTACAATATTAATATTAATGGGTCATATCGTTTTTTCTGTGCGGGAGAGGTGGGGACATGCAAGTGAATTTTTGATAACGCTATGTACAGTCACGGAATACGTCCGTGATACAATGTGAAACGGTTATATCACTTAAATTCATTATTCATTTTTTCGGTTCATCACTAAATAAATGAAACGTAAATTTATTAGTCCGTAATCTTGAATTACTTAAATTTTAAACGTTTCTAAGCGGAGCTTGCACTTAAACAATAGGAATTTTATTGGGACGTTTAAAAAAAACAATGAGCACAAAACACTAAACGGTATTTGCAATCTTTGACCCCGATGCAAGATACAAGATACAAGATTTTTTTTAATTTAAAGTTGTATATGTTATAATGGAAACATTAGCTCTGTAGCGCTATTATTACGACAAACAAACGTATAAAAACAGGATATATAAGACAACATGCAGAAAACAACAGGCATATAGCAAGGTTTATACAATACACAGACAAGATTTTTTTTTATTAAATCACAGCATGCAGTAATTAAAAACAACTTGGCATGTACAGAACAAAGTATGTATAAAAATCTATATTAAAATTGATGCTGCACAAAAGATTCGTGCCACATGCTCACAAACTAAGAAACCATGGTTCAGTATATACATAAATGCCAATATGGCACGAGTTATAAAATGACCGAAATATATTCTACTATAGCATAAGATAAAAAGATGATATTACAAGCAGTAAGTCATACAATGCGTAAATAATAGCACTAAGCAAAAAAAATGAAAGGAAGTAAAAGTATAGAAGCATGGTATCACAAGACATGGTAAAAACTATGTATAAAAATGATAAAAAAAAAGTTGGAACAAACAAACAAGGCTAGTTACATATGGCGCAGGAACACCAACTGGCCGTCCCAAGTGTGCAGCAGTCTGCGAAAGCTCTGGACATTTTCTACTTTCCTCAGTTCATTCGGCAAACTGTTCCACACTTGGGCAGCCTCAAAACGAAAAGACTCTTTTCCATACCTTGACAATTGTGTTAACTCTTGGTACCTGAATGGTGTTCTCTTGCCTGAAATTATATTCAACATTATTTTAAACAATCAAATCATTTAAAAATTCTGGAGCTAACCCATTTAAAATTTTAAAGACTTCTGTAGCCATAGTCTTCATTCTAACAACGTTTAAAAATGTGAGGTTGTTTCTGCGTAAAATATCTATCACAGGTGAGGTAAAATCGTTTTCAATAAAACGCAGAGCTCTTTCCTGTATCAATTCCATTTTTCGAGTGTTGTTGAGGCTACAAAAATGCCAGGCTAGGGTGCAGTAATTAAAATTAGATGAAATAAAAGATTTAAAAATGGTGATCTTTCCCTTTTTGGTAAGACTATTTCCAATTCTTTTCAGAATAGCTAATTGTAATTGTTTGGAGGCCTTTCTACAGATCTTAGATGCATTGTCATCAAATTTCAATAAAGAGTCAATCTCCACACCTAGCAGAGCAACACTATTTTTACAATCAATTACCTGGTCTCCAATAGAAAAGGATTTAATGTTGTCACAGGTTTTTCCCCTTTACATATGGGCTGAAATTTGCTAGGATTTGCTTTCATACCATTTGCTGAAAACCAGTTTAGTAAAAAAATACTTTTTAATAAACTGGTTTAACAACAGGTTGCCATAACCAGGGACAGTATATAGATATATACGTCCCTGCCATAACGGGCGATAAATTACCGAGATTTATCTTATTAAAGAAAGATACCGTGAAATTATGGACGTAAATATTGACATTTAATTTTGATTATAAATCGAACATATTTATCACAACTTCGGAAGGAAATGTACTGCCTCGCTGACCTTTGCCCAGAGACGTATATATACTCCGTGGTTGACTTATAAATACATATTCTTTATTCCTTTAATAAACTCAACACATTAGATGGTCGAAGTTCAGTGCGAAGAAATTAAAAGAATCGTATATAAACAGTTTCACTTTTGTATACGTCTCTGGTTTACTAATTCCAATATTTGAATCTCTTTGTTGCCCTGGCTAACTGACTAGGTTATCTTTGTTGTTAGTTACATGA